>NW_027186457.1:2862937-2893385 GCF_028583685.1 Petaurus breviceps papuanus | reverse complement strand
TCTGTCTCTCTCTCTCTGTCTCTCTCTCTCTCTCTCTCTCTCTCTCTCTCTCTCTCTCTCTCTGTCTCTCTCATAGACATTTTTACAATCTGGGACCCTTTCTCAGAATAGCACTTTCAAAGGCCTAGAATAAAATACATGGAATTGCAGAGGAAACCAACTGCAATGAATGAAGAAATTATGCTTTTTTTCCCATCCAAGTTCACAGACCTCCTGAAATTTATCCATGGATCTCTTAGAGGTCCATAGATACCAGGTTAAGAATCTGTTCTAAATGAGTTCAAATTTTCAGCCTTTGTGGTCCTTTCTATGATGCCCAGTTTATTCCAAAGGCCTTCTACATCTATATGCAAGTATCTGTAACCCTAATTATAAAGCACCTTTATCAGCTTTATCCATATCTTCCCTGTGATCTCCTGCAGGAGTTGTGTGGATTGATTTTTTTCTTCTTGACTGTACAATGAAAAGGATTTTTTTTTAAACAGAAGATAGCTCAATTTGAAAACACCTTGCGTTTCCGAGTGTTTTTCCTTTTCCTTTTCTTTTAAGTTTTGTTCCTTTCCTTTATTTCAATTTGTTTGCCTTCTCCCTGCCAAGTCTGCTGAATCTGCCTAGAAGGGCTAAGCACTGGGAAATTGACCAATCATTTTCTGGTGCCTTCTTTGAATGTCACAAACAATGCCTTCTCTAATGTGCACTACTGACCCCTGGACCCCTGCCCTTACCCAGATAAACATTTAAACCCAATGAAATAGTCCCATCAAAGAGCTTGGGAACCAAATACCCCTGAAAGAACAATGGGGCAAAGAAAATGCCTCTGGGCAGTACCGTACCAGGTGGCATCAGTATAATCTGTCTAAAGTGAGGCTAGAAGTTAAGACAATGGTGGCAGACAGATTAGCAGCTGCCAACCTTTGCTTAAGACCCTATGACAAGGTTTCTTAAGAGATCCAAGAGCTACACTGAATGGGTACCAAAGGATAACACTGAACAATAGCCTGGCTTTCAAGGAAAAGAGAAATTCCTTATTTTTGTCTCCTATAAGAAAAGAGAAAGGGAAGGCTTGAATAGCAGATAATGACAGATAATGACCTGAGGATGAGGAAAGGAAATGGTAATACAGCACTGACTATTATAAGAAACAGGTTTCTCTGTTCTTGAAATGACAGCAGGGCTATTTTCCTTGGAGGTGGGGGAGGATGAACTCGTTCTGTCATTGTTGAGTTTTTACCCTTTCTTTGAAGCAACACCATTAGGCAAACATGCTTGGACTCTATCTGGGTAAAAGATATATATACACACACACACACACACACACACACACACACACACACACACACACACATAACCAATCTGTCTCTGTAGCAAGCAATAGCCAAACCAGTACCTAATTGTGGGTCCAACTCCTTTTGGGTTGGAACAAGAAGAGGGTTTAGTTGGGAAAAGGGAAGAAGACTCCGTTGAGCTGGTTTGTTACCATTCTACTCAATGTTTGTCAATGCTATGTTTAATATGAATCCCAAATCCCATGTCTTTCTTTTGACCTTCTTTTGTTCATGCTCAGTTTAATAACTATCTAGCAAAAACCAAGAATGCACCATAAGGTGGAAGGGGCTCCAGACTAAGATTTAGGAGACTTGAATTTTCTAGTTTCCATAAAATGAGAATAATAATAAGTACTTGCACCAAAAGTTTTTATAGCTGATACTTTTTTGTAGTAGCAAAAGAACAAGAAATAAAGCAGTTTGTATAAAGGCTGAACAAATTGTGATATGTGCATGTAATTGAATATTACTGCACTATTAGAAATAATGAATCTGTAGGATAAATAGAAACATAGGAAGACTGATATGAACCAGTGCAAAGTGAGAACTTTGCAAAGCAGAATCAGGAAAACAATACTCAGAATGACTACAACAATGTGAATAGATAGAACAAAAAGTAATCAAAATTTTCCTCTGAGATAAGTGAAAGATATCTACATTTGATTAAAGTAAGATTGTTAACTCTTTTTGAGTTACTTTCCTTTAGAAAAGCAGATTAAAGAACCTGTGGTAGCAGTCACCTTGGTCATGTTAGGATGCTTGCTGCTACATATATACAAGGGATTTTATAAATCATAGAACACTATACGTATCAGTCAAGTCAGCAAGTATTTATTAAGTGTTCACCATGTACTGGGTAATATGGTAAGCACTAGTAATACAAATATAGGCAAAATAAAGAAATACCCCCTGACTTACTGGAGCTTACATTCTAATGAAAGAAGACAACACATAAAAAGAACCAAAAAGGGCAGATGAAAGGAGAAATCCAGAGAGTCAGGACTGGGGAGAGAATTTCAGGAGTCAGTATTATGACTGAACTTGAGATGACAGTAGGGGTTTTGGCAGGGGGAAGAAAAAAAAAACTTGATATGGCCTTACATATGATGCTAGAATATATCATAGTATCATTGAACCATAGATTTGGAGATGGGAAGGATCTGAAAAGACACAGTGAAACCCCTTATTTTACAGATGAGGAACATGAGGCAATATCTTTCATTTGTCTTTCTCTCTGTTTATCTCTGTCTCTCCCTCTGTCTCTGGTTCAAGTGGCATAGGGAATTCCTGCTGAGATCCACTAAGACCCAATTCAGAGCTAGGACTCAACCCAAGGCTTTTTGGGCTTTAAGGCCAATTCACTCCCTACTACTCCATGTTATCTTAATACAATCTCTGTATAATATATTCACAATATATGGTATGTGATGTATTCATTGACCTATAAACAAACCTCCTCTGGAGGTAGCCATGTTGTAACTGATGAGGAGCTGACCTCAAAAGCAGAAGGTTGCGTGTTCAAATCCCATCACTGACAACTTTTAGCTGGGTGGCTCTGAACCAAAACACTTAAGTACTCTGTACTCTATAAATTGCAGAGAAGGTACAAACTTGAATTAATAGAAGGACCTTATTCACCTGGGAGCTTCCTCCAAAGAAATCACAATTTGGTCCCTCTCTAGGTCTCTTCCTCTGTCTTTCTTTTTCTCTCTCTGCCTCTCTCCCTACACAAGTACACACAGCTACACACACAAAAATATATTCTGTCTCTCACATACATAGGTGTGTATGCATGTGTGTCTGAAATGCTTTCTCTTACCTTCCCCTCCTCCCCAACTCTGGCCTCACTGCCAGCTCACCCCAATTCCTTGATGCTGATTTAAAAGAAAGGTTTCAGAGTCTCTGTAACCTTGTTTGTTCCCCTAATCATGGAACTACTCTGCCTCCTTATGCTGCTTTTCTTTGATTTAATATACTTGGACATCTTCGGATGAAAAACAGGCCTATAAAGTGCCCTGTATTGTTTCTTACTATTGAACCAGTCCAAAGTACACACGTGAATTGGACTGCCCCAGGTGATGGGCCCTCTCCTTCCTGGAGCAAAGACTAGACGTCACTCTTTGGGTATATCTAAGGCAGTAGTGTCAAACTCAGCTAGAAATGGGTGCCACTAATCAATACATAAGTAGCCCTGTGGGATGTATATTGACTTAGATATAAAATGTAATGTTATCTATATTTTATCATTTTAAAAATTTATTTTGTTAAATATTTCCCAATGACATTTTAATAGGCTTTGGGAGTGTTGTGGGCTAGGAGGTGCAATGGGAAGGTAAGTATTACAATGAGTAGAGCCCCGGGCCTGGCGTCATGAAGACTCATCTTCCTCAGTTCAAATCCAGCCTCAGACACTTCCTAGCTGTGTGATCCAGATAAGTCACTCCACCCTGTTTGCCTCAGTTTCCACATCTGTAAAATGAGCAGGAGAATAAATGGTGAATCACTCCAGTATCTTTTCCAAGAAAACCCTAAATGGAGTCATAAAGAGTCAGACACAATGAAATGACCAAACAACAACAAATTTTTATCTTCTTACTTTTCCTGTCATTGTCTCTCTTACATGGGTGTTGATAGAATGTCAGAGTTGGAATTTTATTTTTTTTTCTTTTCGTATCTTTGGAATGCTTCATATTTATTCAAAATAGTTCAATTCAGCAAATAGTTCCAAAGTCCCTATGAAGATATTATGTATCAAGCACTGTGAACAGTGACATCTATACTGAACAGTCCCTGCCCTCAAGCAGCTAACATAGGTATAGGGTGAGGGAGATATGGGAATAACACGTGCTCAAGAAGTAAATTGAAAATATACTAAGATATGCTTCACATGATATATGACCTAGGCAGAAAAGATCACATCATGAACAAAGGAGGAACTAGGAAGACATCACCTTTCAGATCTCTGGATAGGTGATAAATTCATGAAGATTCAAGAGATAGAGAGAATAACAGAAAACAAAATGGATAATGTGAATTACATAAAATATTAAAATATTTTTTTGCATGGAAAAACACAATAGAGCTAATATTAAAGAGGAAATATCTTGGAAAAAAATCTTTGCAGCAAATATCTTTAACAAAAGACTCATTTTCAAAATACATAAGAAATGGATGCAAATTTATCAGAATAAGAATAATTCCCTAATTGATAAATAGTATAAGGCTATAAGCAGCAATTCTCAAGGGCCACGTGTAGACATATGTAAAAATTGTTTCAGATCTCTAATAGTGTGAACAATTCAATTCCGAGATTCTCTATTTCACTCATCATACTAACAAAGATGACAAAAAAGGAAAATGACAAAACTTGCAGTGACTGTTAGAACAGAAGCACAATGATACAATTTTGGTGGATGTGTGAATGAGTACTAAATTTTTGGAAAGCAATTGGAATTATGTCCCCAAATTACTAAACGGTGCATGACCTTTGACCCACTCCTAGACCTTTAATCCAAAGAGATCAAAGAAAGAGGAAAAGATCCTATATACAAAAATATTTATAGCAGTTCTTTTTGTAGTGGTGAAGAATTGGAAACCAACAGTTGAGGAATGGCTGAATAAATTATGGTATATGAATATAATAGAAGGTTATTATGCCATAAGAAATGAAGAAGGAGGTACTTTTGGAGAGGACTGGAAAGACTTGTGTAAATTGATGCAGAGTTAAGTGAAAAGAACCAGGAGAATAATTTATATCATAACATCATTGTAAAAACAAACAATTCTCAAAGACTTAAGAACTTTGATCAAGTCAGTGATCAAACATGATTCCAGGAAACTGATGATGAAGAACACTGCTCACAACATGACAGAAAGAGGATGCAGATTGAGATACACATTTTTAGATGTGGCAACTTGTTTTGCATGACTGAGTTTATGTGATATAATCATTCTATTTTTCTCTCATTTTTTTCCCCTAGTGTATGGAAATTTATTTCTTAGATAGGGTCAATATAGGAATTTGTTTCAGTTGACTATATATATACATTCACACACACATATACATATATGTGATATATATGTATGTATATACATATATGTGATATATATGCTATAAGAGTTTTGTTTTTCTTGTCTTCAGTGGAGAAATGTGGGGAGGAGAATAATTATGTACTTGAAAATTGAAAAAAAATAAAGTTACAGAGATAATAGCAGAACTAAATTCATAAGAAGACAAAGATAAATAAGATAGTTTTGTCAATCATTTAAATTTAATATGTGCATTTAAATTGTAACAAATTCAATTTTATATGCAGACTGTCCCAAAAGTTTTACTACAATTGTAAGTTATTAAAGAATATTATATAGAGTAGACCAAAAATTTAGGAAAATTTAATAGATTAAAACTGCACTAAGACATTTGGGATACCCTGTATAATTCTCTTTCCAGTCTTCTTTGTAGGTGGGAATGTTCATATTTCTTGATATATTTTTTTAAGCAATTGGGGTTAAGTAACTTGCTCAAGGTTACATGGCCAGTTATTTCTGGGTGTGTGGGTATCTGAGCCTGGATTCAATCCCAGGTCATCCCAACTCTGGGGCCGGGGTTCTTACTCACTGCGCCACCTGGCTGCCCCTTATATTTCTTGATATTTAAGTTCATAATAAGAACGAGGTTTTAAGTTTAAAAACAACAAAAAAAGATAAATATATAAGTACAGAATAATTAGAGGAGACAAAAACAAGTTGGGGGAAATCAATAAAATCCTTTTATTGGAGTTTGTACTTGAGGGGAGACTTGAAAGGAGGTGGGGATTCTGTAATCTGGCAGTGAGGAATCTGAATATTCAAGGCACAGTACCTAGCCTTTATAGAGTTACGGATGCAGAAAGTAATGGCCTTGGAGGTCTATATTTTAAAAAATTCAGCTTTGTATAGAATTAGACCTAATTTCCTTTGAATAAGACAATAGTGTCCCAAGACCTGGTTTTTGCCCACCAGTTTGACTTTGTGTGATCAAAGCTCATAAAAATAGATGACCATAAGCTTTTCAGAAAAGACCAACCTTCACCTTGATCTTTTAAAAACTGGAGCTCTTGCCTTCATCTGAGAAGGCATTCGTGTTTTTTCAGAGTTATAACAGACTGATAGTATGAGCTCATTATTAAGTAATTAAAAAGAATCTATCTCTACTTCTACCTATCTCTATCTCTCCTTTTTTTTTCTCCTGATTATCACCTCCAGTAGTCATAGCAGTTTGATCTCTGCCCCTATTAGTGATACCTATTCACAGATTATAGCCAATAAAAATTCACAGGTTCAAATCAAAATGGGACTCATCAAACATAACCCTGTGTAATTCAGGCAACATGGTGCTGTGGAATAATTCTGGATTTGGAAGCTAGATTTGAATCCTGATTCTGCTCCTTCTACTTGTGTGACATTGTATGAGTTACGTAACCTCTCCAGTCTCAGTTTTCTCAGTTATAATATGAGGTGGTTTAATTTCGCTGATCTCTAAACCCCCCCCCCCCAAGCTCTAGTGCTATGATAGAGGAGGTCTCAAATAGCAGGGAGATGCAGTTTTAAGGACGGGGTCCCCAAAAGGGAATATTTCTGCTCATGCCACAGACCTTGGCCTAGAATCTAAGACATGTGAACAAAGGTATTCTTTCTCAGACTCAGGCCCTGGTGACAGGACTATTTTATTGAGTTCAGTCCACAGCTTCAAATTTATGGTCACCAGCATCGAGCTGTAAATTCCAGGACCTGATTATTAGAACTCTGAGCATAGTTGACAAAAGACATTATTAATGAGCATTTGCTAAAAGTATTTTTGAGGATTTTATTCAGCAAAGTTAAAAACCACATTAAATATTAGTCATGCTATATATTATGGAGCATTATATGCATTTGTGTGCACATAAATCATTTAGCTATGAATACATAAGGGGAACAAGAAAGTGATACCCCATGTACACTTTGAGATAATATTGTCTTAGTATTTGGTTACAGGCATGGTGTCCTTAATGGACAGATTCATGTTCCGTATCCAATGTCCACTTTAAGCAGGAGCACAGAGAAATGGTAACAGGATCAGCTAGAGTTCAGGAGTGTGAAACTTCTGTTGAAAAACTGTGTTGACCAGTCTTGTCAGAAGACTTGGTTTCAAAGTGCATTACTTTCGAATAATCAATTTTATACTTGGTGCTAATTTTTGCAGTAGAGTATTTGGACTGTTCTGTTTGTTCTTTTTTTTTTTTTTCATTTAGAGAAAGTGAAGAGGCCGGCAGCTGCTTCACCAAGGGATACTAACCAGCCAGGGCTCTGTCCTTTGTATGAACACAAGGCTTATTCTCATTTAACTGCAAAAAGGCCAACGATTCTGCCTTTTGATTCAAAGCAGATGGAGAACCTTGTTCTATAGTACATCCACAAAATGAAGAGGGGATCTCTGAAAAATGCCTGGAAAATTCCGATAGAGTGGTGTAGAGGAAATGGCCTATGGAAATATAACATGTGACCTGATTTCTTTTCTTAATGTTCACTTCAGTTAACCTTTTCTAGTCCTCAATTACATCATACATAAAATGAGGGGTTTTGACTAAAGGATCTCTAGACCATACTAGAGGTCCAAAATTAATTTCACTGAAAGAGCTAATTAATCAAGAGATTATTTGGCACTGGATCCTTCAAGACATTTTCTTCTTAGGCTTAGACATGATATGAAAACACTGAGTTGCCACTATGGACAAATGTCACCATTCCAAAATTAAGCACTTACTGCTTGTGGATCTTGGGAAGGAAGCTAGATCTTGGGGAGAGTATTTTAAAATGCTATAAAAGCTATGGGACTCCTAAGAGAAAGTAAGACTGAACCCAAGTCTTTATAGCTTGGCCAAGGAAAGTACAATGTACAAAAACAAGAGAAATTGATGCTAAAATTTTGACAGGAAAATTGCATATTTTGGTTAGTTTTTGTTACCTTGAGAATGTGAACAGTGGTGAATTTTGTACCCTTCTTTAACTCAAAAATTATACACCTAATGGATTTCTGTGAATTCATGGTGATTTAGTTATGAGTATGACCAAGTACAAAGGATAGTAACAAGGACTGACATTTAAACAAAATTCTCAAAGTGCTTTGCACACATTATCTAATTTAAGCCACAGAACAACTCTGTAAGTTAAATATTGCAGGTCCCCATCTTGCAGATGAGGACATGGAAGTTGAAAGAAAATAAATAATTTATGGTTATAAAACTAGTGATTGTCAGAGGCAAGATATGAACCCAGGTCTTCCTGACTGGTTCAAATGCTCTATCCATTATACCATATTTCCTCTCAGAATGAGAATAACACCTTAGTAAGCAATACTGGTTTGGAGTCAGAGGCTATAGTTTAAATTATGGTTTTTCCACTTTAGACAAATCACTTAATCTCTCAATGACTTGGTTTCCTCTTCTGAAAAAGAAAAACAAAACAAAATGAGGTGACCTTTGATGTCTCTTCCATCTCTAAAGCTATTATTCTATGATCTTATTTCTCCTAACATGCAAAGAAATAAATAGCTTACTTTACCTAGTTACTGAGATAATTATTTTGTAAAGAATAAATCATTTTTGTGTGTGCTGTCTGGCATCTGCCAAGTCTCTCCACTAAGTCTTCAGTCCTCCACTTGGCATTCATTAGAGAGTAAAAGTGATTGTTAAACCAAGGCTTTTATTCCTTTTGCACCATAAATATGTATCGTTTAAACCATATTTGATTTGGCACTTTTTTTTCCTTTTTTTTATTTCCTGTGGTTGCCTACAGATGACATGAAATAGGTCGTGGAGGAAGATGAAAAAGTCTGTTTCAAAACCCAGCACATCCCATGATTATGAGCTCTTGAAGCCACTGAGACTGAAAATTTAAAATGTAACCATTGAACTTAGATGAAAAGGTTTATTTTCCTGGAAAGCAGCACCCTGGAAATGGATATTCCTCTATCACAGTTTATTCATGTTTGGCCAGATAAAAAAAAATACCCTGAATTGGAACATACTAGGCACCCCTTGTGGCAGAAAGCTGGCACTTGCCCCTGGAAGAAATCGGCTCTGCTACTCACAGATGGCCATTTTTTCCCCTGTGGGGGCTTTACAGGGTTCAATCCAGTTGCATCCAAATTCAGGCCCAAAAGTAGCCACAAGGATGAAAAGGATCTAACCTCTTTTCAAGCAGTTGCCAATCAATAAACAACAAAAGTCAGGAAATATCTCTGCTGGTTCCAGTAAAAAAAAATCTACCTGCTTTTTCCTTCCTGGTTACATTTCTCAAACCATAAGGTAATATTAAGAGGTGATGCTGGTGAATGTTAAGGTTGGAGGTAGGAATTATTCCAACTGTGAAGGTCTGTGTGGGACTATCTGACCCTAGTAACATCACCCGTTTGGATCTCAAAACTAAAGGAATAAAAGATTTCAGGTTTTAGAAAAAGGTACAATCCACATCCAAGTTTAGGACTTTGGACTTCCCATTTTCTCATGGGGAGGTCATATTGGGCATTCAAAAATATGTCAGAGAATTACACATAGAATATACAATGCAAAAAGATAACCCAGGTAACTTCAAGACTTGTCAGAGGTTGGTGTCCAAACTTATAGTTTCTCCATCCAATATTTCCTAGAATCTTAAAGGAAACTAGAGTTCTGGACTATTCTAATGACTAAAAGAAAGCATCAATTAAATTAAATCTTACTATGTGCCAGGTAGTGTTTTGGGCACTGGGAATACAAATTCAAAGGACAAGATGGCCCCTTATCTCAAGATTTTACATAGGGAATGGTGTGTGGGAGGTCTAGGAATTCAGAGATGGTAAAAATGAAAGGGAAATCACTGAAACATTTTGTGAATGGGAGTGTTGATTTGATTATTGCTCCCCAAGGCAGAGTTGGAAGTAGGGATTGGAGTGTTGACTTCGGATTGACATCGAAAATAAAGAGTATGCACTTAGTGACTTGGTATGAAGATGACCAGAAAACATTTTGATGGGTCTGGGTCAGGCTAGATATTGAGAACTCTCACAAATCAGGAACTGACTTGGAGACTGTATCTTTGTAGAGCTATTCTCATTCTCTGAGTCAAAGGAATCTAGATGAAGAAGCCATCCCAATGATTCTATAAACAACTTGAGTCAATTTTGTACTGCACTAGAAGATCATGGATCATAGGGTTTCATGCTAGGAAAAAATATTAAAAAATCATCTGGTATAACATTCCATTTTATGGGTGAGGAAACTGAAACCCAAGGCAGGTAATGTTGTCCATAACCCATAGTCATAAGAAAATATAACTCAGGTACTCTGACTTAAAATCTTAGAACTCTTTGAATAGGGAAGGTATAGAAACAAAAGTGCCAGATATCTACCCATATTTCTAGGAAATATGGGGAGAAACCCTAGGAACTATTAGATTGGTGGCCTTAATTTCAAATTTCAGATTCAGTTTATAACAGCTCATCTATTTATTCTATGGATATCAAAATGTATGTTTCTCTTTTGGGAGATTTGTAAATATCATTACAAATGGGCATCACATGGCTGAAGTGACTGTAAATAACTCAAAGAGACCTTGGGCTTGAGATTCTTGGTCTATAACAATACCTCATTATGAAGATTCATATGATTTAGCCCTGTAGGGTTGACTGAGTGGACTAGAACTGTATTTCATTGGCATAAGGAACTCCCATATGAGAAATCCCCTCTATCAATGCAGGTGGGCACCTTTTCTACAACATAAAATCTCAGAGTTTCCTAGCACATTAACAGAATTGTAGTGATTTTCCTAGAGTCCCTACATCAATGTGTGTCAGAAGCAAGACTTCCTAGCTTTGAGTTCATCTCTCTATCCACTCACTCATCAATGTGACCTCTGGGTCACATAGGTTCACAGCATTAGAATATTTACAAAATGGAAAAAAATAATAGATATCAGGAAGAATATGAATTACAACTGATTAGATGAATTCATTCTCTGTGATATATGACCCCTGGTAAAGGTAATAATGTAATTACTCTCTTCTACCTTCCTCCTTCCTTCCCTTGATAATCAATCAATAAACATTAATTAAGTGCCTACTATTTGCCAGCACTGCATTAAACTCTGGACATAGAGTTTGAGAAAGTCAAGTTCAATGGTTCCAGTGAATAATTTCCCATCCTTACTTTTTTTTTGGTGGCCTTTGAAATAGACAACATGACAGATACTTTTCTCACTCCCATCTCTTATTGTTTTTGACCTCTACCTATGTGACCACTACTCAGATATATTCTAGAGCCATTGGTTAGACTCAATAGCCACTGAGATGTCTTCCAAATCTGAGCTTCTCCAATTCTGAGACAGAAGACTCTCAGTCCCTCAGTGCTCCTCCAATCCTCTGAATTGGAACTCCAAATTTTTATGATGTTTTAATGGTTTACAAAGGAGATGGGCAAAATGCCCTTGGTTTGCAGCACCTTCTTGATTCCAAAATGCTTTGATCAAAAACCTGAGACTTGAAAGAATAGAAATCCCAAATGGGCACACCAGTTTTCAGTCAAGGCAAATATTTCTCTCACTCTGTTTCTCTCACAAAAATAAAATTTTTCCCAAAAATATTTTTAAAAGGAGGGAAATAATAAGAACAGATGTAGATTCCAAAACATTTTTCCTCCACAGATTACTATTAACACTAAGTGAATTGCTGTCAATTTTGTTAATGATATAATAATAAATAATTCTAAATAATATATCTAAAAATAAATGTAATAAATTATTCTGTTAATACTGTAAATAAATGCTTACAAATTTTTAAAAATGGCAAAGGGTGCACAAGGTGGCACTTTCAGATTAATATTCTAATTCAGAGTATAGCTATGATCACTTTACTGCTCTGATCACTTTAGGCCTCTCATGCAAAGGTTAATGACCCCCTCAATACGAGGGAAGATTGAATTTTAAAGGAAAACTATCTTTCATGGTCCTTCTTTTCCTTCCTTTCTACTTCTCTATCCTTGTGACTCACCATGGCTCATCTTATACAATACAGGGATACAATGAAGGGATCATAATGTGAGAAGTATGACCACATATAGTTTAATATAGATTTTAATGAGTTTTTTTCTGGTTTCCTTTGATGAGAATTTTACCATATGAAGTCATCTATCTGGATACTGAAAGGCCCTACACAGGCATTAATGCAAGCAATCCTTGATAGTATCTCATTCTCTCAAAAAAACAAAACAACAACAACAAACCCTTAATAACTGTGATAAAGAATGATGGTCATTGTAGCCTCAGCAAGAAGAAGATGCTAGACATGCTAACCTCTGTTCAAAATGCCTCTTGCTAAGATATGAACCAACAATGTGATATGTCAGCAAAAGTCATGAGACCTTGATCTACATTCTGGGAACCTCATGGTACAAAGCATAGAGATGGACACCTGGTTTCTTTCTATTTTCTTTGTAAAATTTGTGGTCAAATTGCTTTTATGTGAAAACCTGAGTGTATGTAGAGCCATAATAATAGATGCTGTTTTTTTTTTAATTTGAAGTAAAAACAATTACAGCTCAAAGGATTATTTGAATGTGGGTATAGTTATGCTCTGAGAGGGAGGTGGTGGCCTCACCCTTAACCTTGTGTAGATGGAGGGGCAGAAATCTCCTGGAAGAGGTGTATCAAGGTCATGTCATTGTGGGGTTAGATGCCCAACTTCAACAGTGCTGCATGTATCATAGCAGATGTTAATGGAGTGGCATGCCCATCAAGAGAGGAAACACATCCCCTTTGAATATCAGACCCTGAAGGCAAAGTTCTTTTTTCCTCAAGTTGGTTATGGATACACATGGATGGGGTCATGGAATTCAGGTTCTTCAGACTGTCAATTTGTAAGTAAATCAGAAAAATTTCCAAAAGTAGTAACTTCAAAGCTGAAATATTTGGAATTAATAATTTACTAAGTAAATATAATCTTATATTCAGGACCCTTTGTACACCCTATGGGTATGTGACTGTAACTTTTGGCTAAACTGTGGGTTTACAATGTTGATTCCAGTGCCAGTTACAAAGGACATAGAGGTTCTCCATCTCAAGGAGAAAAGTACATTCCCACCAAGAGAGAAAGAGGAAGGGCCTTATTATACTATTGGGTAATGTAACAAGCAGCTCCATGATTAAATGAAGACAATGAACACATAGACAGAAAATGATAGCATTTAGTACTATGGTGACAATTAAACACCCACATCTAAGTCCTTCAGGGACAGGACAATAAACAGACATAACCAACATCATAAAACAGCATAAAAGGCCATCCTTTTAAACAGTGGTTCCCAAGTGCTTCCTGCTCGGGACCCTTTTTGCATGTAAATGAAGATCTCTGGGCCTACTTCCATATTTTAAATGTATTTTTCCCCTTTGAATGTGACCTCCAGGCAGTGTTAAAAAAGAGAAAACTGCAGTTGTAGGAGGCTCTGGGAGAACCCTGTTGAAACCTTGGAAGGACCATTTTAGATAAATAGTCTAAGAATTTGATGATGAGTGTTTCATCCTGGGTCATCTTCCCTCCATCAGTAAAGGTTACAGAAAGTCTATGACTTAGTAAACTTTTTAATGCATTATTTTGCTTCCCTGCCCCTCCTCAATTAATCTTGGATGGCCATGCTTTTGGTGATAAACCTCTCTGAATTTAGCTAATTTGCTCAATGCAATAGGCATAGTGCAATATTTACCCAGTTTGTACACAGAGCCTTTTTAATTTGATACAGCATGCCAGGATTTTTGATCCACTGGCAAAGCCTTGGCAAGCTTAGGGTCTTTTCTGCATAACATATTGGAGTAGGACTTCAGTGGAGTGTTAAGAAGTAAGCACTTTTCCGAAATAGAGTAACTAGTGATATCTTGTCATGACATGGAATAACAAAATACTTTTTTGAAAGGAAACAGCCATAATTGTGGAAAAGTCTTTTTTCACTTTGTTATTCAACCATGTATTTTTTCTTTTAGAACTGTTAACTAAATATAATAAAAAAGAATATTTTTTGCATTTTCTCAATTATGAATAAACAAAAATTTTTAACATTTGTTTTAAAAAATTCTGAGTTCCAGATTTTCTTCCTTCCTTTCTCCCCTCCTTTGGCAAGTGATCTGATGTAGAATATACATATACAGTCATACAAAACGTTTCCAAATTAGCAATGTTGCAGAAGACAACAAAGACCAAAACCCCAAAGATTAATAAATTTTTAAAAACAGTATGTGTCAATCTGCATTCAGATTCCATCAGTTTTTTCTCTGGAGGTGGATAGCCTTTTTCATCAGAAATTCTTCAGAATTGTCTTGGCTCATCGTTTTCCTGAGAATAACTAAGTTATTCATTTGATTATTATAAAAAGTTTCTGTTACTGTGTACAATGTTCTCCTGGTTCTGCTCATTTCACTTTGCATCAAGTCATGTGAGTCTTTCCAGGTTTTTCTGAGAGAGTCCTGCTTGCCATTTCTTAAAACACAATAGTATTCCATCACAATCATATACCACAATCTGTTCCGTCATGCCCCAATTAATAGACATCCCCTGAATTTCCAATTCTTTGCCATTGCAAAAAGAGCTGCAAGAAATTATATATATATATATAAATAGTATAAGTAGGTCCTTTTCCTTTCGTCTCTTTGGGAACCAGATCTAGTAGTAGTATTGCTATATCAAAGGGTACGCTTAGTTTTATAGCTCTTTGGGAATAGTTCTAAATTGCTCTCCAAAATGGTTGGATCAATTCACAACTCCACCACCAGTGCATTAGTGTCCCTATTTTTTCAAATCCTCTCCAATATTTTTCATTTTCCTTTTCTGTCATTTTAGTCAATCTAACATGTGTGAGGTGGTACCTCAAAGTTGTTTTAATTTGTATTTCTCTATCCAATAGTGATTTAGAACATTTTTTTCATATGACGATTTCTTTTGGAAACAGTCTGTTTATATCTTTTGATCATTTATCAATTGGGGAATGACTTATATTCTTATAAATTTGCCTCAGTTCTCTGTATATTTGAGAAATAAAACCTGTAGCAGAGAAACTTGCTGCAACAATTTTTGCCACTTTCCTGTTTCCCTTCTAATCTTAGTTTCATTGGTTTTGTTTGTGCAAAAAGTTTTAAATTTGATGTAATCAAAATTATCCATTTTATATCTTGTAATTCTTTTTCTCCCTTGTTTGGTCATAAACTTTTCCCTTAACCATAACTCTGACAGGTAAAATATTCCATGCCCCCCTAATTTGCTTATGCGATCATTTTTCATGTCTACACCATCTACCTGTTTTAACATTATCATGGTATACAGTATGAGATTTTATCTTATCCATAGTTCCTGCTTTCCAGTTTTTGCATCAATTTTGTCAAATAATGATTTTTTTGTCCTCAAATCTTGATCTTTGGGTTTGTCAAACATTAGATTACTATGGTCATTTATTACTGTGTTTTGTATACTTAACTATCCATTCAGTGATCCACCTCTCAATTTCTCAGCCAATACCAGAATGTCTTGACGATTACCCTTTTAAAATACAATTTGAGATCCAGTACTACTGAATTACCTTCTTTCACATTTTCTTTTCACTAATTCCCTTGCTATTCTTGATCTTTTGTTCTTTCATTTGAATTTTGTTATAAGTTTTATATATATATATATATATATATATATATATGTGTGTGTGTGTGTGTGTGTGTACACACATGCATATATGAATTTGATTTGTATGCTATTGAATAAGTTTAGAAAGAATTGTAATTTTTATTACATTGACTTGGCCTACCCATGAGTAATTAGTATTTATCCATTTATTTTGCTCAGTCATGTCTGACTCATCATGAATCCATTTGGGTTTTCTGGACAAAGATCCTGGAATGGTTTTGTCATTTCCCTTTCTAGCTCATTTTATAGATAAGGAACTGAGGCAAACATGGTTAAGTGACTTGGCCAGGGTCACACAACTAGTCACTGTCTGAGGTCAGATTTGAACTCAGGTAGTTGAGTCTTCCTGATCCCAAGTTCAGTGCTTTATCCATTACATTGTAAAAGCTGTTCAAGGAGGACTAGCACCTCTGGAGTGAAGGATTGCCAAACCCTTTTCCAAACGTTTTACCCACTTTTGGTATCTACCTGGCATTTGACTCTCATATGTTGCTCTAAGAGCCTGTGTAGTAATCACACCTGGATGAGCTGTCTTGCCAGATGAGTAAACCATGTTGAGGGTAACTTACGGGCCTCGAACCTGTCAATGAGTTAGGGTGGTATATATACTAAGCATGTAGAAACTCCCTTCCGGTGGAAGAGGTGGAAGAGAACACTTTGTTCCAATAGCCATGAAGGCAGCTGAAGCAGGCACTATGAAGTGCTTAAAGTTTGGTCAGACATCAAAGACTGCAAGGTCATGTACTTTACCCTAGGCTAGCAACGGTTATTTTGCCTTTTGTCTTGACTCTGGGCTTTGGAAGAGTGATAGAAGGGTAGAAGAGTGAGGCTGATGACTGTGTAACTCTGCCTAACAAAACCATTCACACACTAGTGAAGACATGACAATATCATTGATCCTCTTTGAAAATTACGGAAAAGCACCTGAACAACTTAATTAGTTTAGGTAGAATTGTCATTTTAAAAAATTATTGACTCAGCCTATCCATGAGCAATTCATATTTGTCTAATTGTTTAGATGTGCCTTTATTTGTGTGAAAAGTGTTCATATAGTTTCTCAGTTTGTCTTGACAAGTAGACTTCCAAGTACTTTATATTGCATTTAGTTATTTTAAATTTAACTTCTCTTTCTATTTCTTCCTGGTGGATTTTGTTGGTAATATATAGAAATGCTGGTGATTTATGTGGATTTATTTCATATTGTGCAATTTTGCTGAAGTTGTTAATTATTTCAATTTGTTTCTTTTTTAGTTGATTCTATAATTATACCATTATATCATCTGCAAAGATTGTTAGTTTTATTTCCTCATTGCCTAGTCTAATTCCTCCAAATTCTTTTTCTTGTCTTATTGGTATATTGAATGATGATCTTGATAATGGGTGTTCTTGCTTCACTTGTCATCTTATCAGAAAGGTTTCTAGTTTATAATGCTTGCTGATGGTTGTTGATAGATACTATGTATTATTTTAAGGAAAGCTACATTTATTTCTCTGATTTTCGTGTTTTTAAAAGGAATGGGAGTTGCATTTTGTCAAAAAACATTTTCTGCAACTTTTGAGATAACCATATGATTTTTGTAGGTTTTGTTATTGCTATGGTCAATTATGCCAATTGTTTTCCTTATATTGATGGAATCCACCCTGCATTCCTTGTGTAAATCCCACCTGGTTATAGTGTATTATTTTTTGTAATGTGGTGCTATATTCTCCTTGGTAGTATTTTACTTGCATTTTTTTGCATCAATATTCATTAGGAAAATTGGTCTATAGTTTTTTTTTTTCCTCTAGTTTTGCTCTTCGTTGTTTAGGTATAAGGAACATATTTGTGTCATAAAAGGAATTTGGTAGAACTCCTTTGCCTATTTTCCCAAATATTTTATATAGTATTGGAATTAATTGTTCTTTAGATGTTTGGTAGAATTCACTTGTGAATTCATCTGGTCCTAGGGATTTTTTTTTTTTTTAGGGAGCTCATTTATGGCTTGTTCAATTTTGTTTTCTAAATTACTGTTATGTAAGCATTCTATTTCCTCTTCTGTTAATCTGGGTTTTTATAAGACGACAATTAACATATAGTTTGTTACATTGAAAATTATGTATTTGTGGGTACACATATATGTATGTGTACGTGTGTGTTTATATGTATATATACATATACACACATACATATATATGTATGTGTTATGGGAATGGAAATTTAAGATCTTCCCTGCCCCTAGGCCCCTTGATAGGTTTAAGTGACTCTGAGAACCTTCCCTGATTTGAAAATATATTCTGCTGAAACAACTAGAAAGAACTGAGTTTGAATGCAGATTGAAGCAAACTACCTGCTCTCTGTCTTTTTCTTGTTTGGTTTTGTTTCCTCTTTCCCATTGTTCATTCCATCTGATACAAGCCTTCTTTATAATCTGACTAATGTGTAATGTTAAACTATTTACAGATCCTATACCTGATTGTATGCCACCATGGGGGGGTGAGATGGAGGGGGACAAAATTTGAAACTCAAGAAACTGTGGAATTGAATCCTGTAAACTAAAAGTAAACAAACAAATTAATAAAGACCAAAACAAATTTTTTTAAAAAGGCAGAACAAAGCAAAAAACTAAAAAAAAAAAAAAAAAACAGAGAGAAAATATATTCTGCCCTCTGATAGGCTGAATGTGGTCACATGGAGCCTGTGACAGGAGGCTTACTTTTTAGGAATGCCCAGGCTTTGGTGCTTTGTGATTGGGCAGTGCATCAAGAGGGTTGTGACATTCTCTGAGCCAGGAGAAGGCTGTATATACCCTGATGTGAGATTTTGTTTTGGGGCTCACTTTGAAAAGCGTTGTGTGATTTGACCACACGAAACTCTAGGCAGCCGTCGAGCCTCTGGCTTTGAAAACCCAGATGTTGGTGCTTCCTTCTCTGGTAACTGTGACTAGGTAGGGATGTAATTGTGAGACAGTTGAAAGACTGTCTGCTTGTAACTTCTGCTTGTAACTTGTTAGTTTTCTCTGAAGTTCGGGGTGCTGACCTTTTTTCCCCTGAACTAGGTAAATGACATATGTTTGATTAAAGCAAGATTGTTAACCCATTTTTAGTTGCTTTCCTTTAGAAAAGTATATCTAAGAACCTGTGTTGGCAGCCACCCTGGGGATGCTGGAGTGCTTGCTGCTACTGTATGTGTGTGTATTTCTGTTGCCTGTTAGTTTGACCTAAACCTCTTAAACTATTACAAAGACAGAGAAAGACAGACAGATAGAGATGGGGGTGGGGAGGTGGGGAGGAATTATTCCAAGTCAAAACATTCAAAGTTCAGTTGGTACAACATTACAATTCATCCACTGAACAAAGGTAGTAAGTCTACTCTTGGCTTCTTGGGTAAAAAGTCTGTAGAACAGACTTATACAAATGATTCAACACAACTCCAAAACTGTAATGGAACTTTTGAAAGAGACTGTTGTCTCTACTGATGGCTTTGAAAGAAAGTGGGGGTGGGGTAGAGGGTTCATACTATTGGTAAAATCCAAAAGAAAACCTAGCCTATTTTGTATAATTTTATTGAGCATTGTAGTCAAAACAAAATTATTAAGTTTAGCACAATAACTAAGACATCGTTATTATCTTCTTCATCGTCATCATCATCATCATCATCATCATCATCATCATCATCATCATCACTACCAAACACAAACTGGAAACTGGAAGAAATATTCATGTGTCAAACCTCTCTATACTAAAAAAAAATGAAACATCCACCCACCTAGTAAGAAATATAAAAGACTCCAAACTTTATTACTTTTGCCAAAGAAAGCAAAACCAGTTTTGTGCTCCTTACAAAGAAGCCAAATATCTCCTGAGTTACTATTACATGTCATAGTTTGTGGATGTGTCAAATTGAGGTGATGTGGTTTCTATAGAACTCTTTTTGTGTTTTTTGTTGTCACCATCCCAAGTAAGATAAAATTCATTGAGGATAGTTGAAGAACCAGTTGATTACATAAACTGCAATGGAGAACAGGCAAATCACTTCACTCATTGACCTCATGAATGCTGCCAGGCAATGCTAAGTTTCCTGATCCAAAATGTCAAGGGCAAAAGTGGTATTCTTTGTGGTGGTGTTAATACATGATCTTCTAGTCTGTTGTTGGATGTTGGACACTGTGAGGCACTTCATAATCAATAGATGGGTGAACGTGTGTCAAGTTGTATTCATCAACATTAGCTGGAACCCTGGCAGTGTATGTGATATAGGGGTTATTGATTTTCATGGTGGCAGATGAGCATTTAAAGTTTGAAGTCATGACATTGGAATTAACCTTTATGGAGACTACGGTGGAGTGAGATTCTGTCTGTTTGACAAAGAATTTCAGCATCTAGTTAGCATCCAAAAGGATTCCGTTGACCCTTATTATAGTTATTTATCTGTCCCTTCTATATTTTGGGCAATACAAGTATATTTCCATGAGCATTCTATCTCTATATTAATGATTCCCAAAGTACCTCCATTGTTCAATTCATACTTGTATGAAAGAATTTCCACTGTTATGTTATTTCTAAGCAGTGTTACCCAGTAAATTTTGGGCTCAGGTTCTGCCATGGCTCAACAATCTCAGAATACCATCATGCCAATATCCACGTTCAAATGATTTTGAAATGTTTCATAAGAAATCATAGGAAGGCACTGTTAATTTGAGTCCTGACTTAAAATTCCCCTTACCTGCTACCCCCTATATTCAAATGGCATGGCAGAAACATGGACAGGGACTTCATAAATCACATATTGGTTTTCTTGGAGTTAACCAAGTGGATGACAGTTAAACCTAGGAGGATTGCTGAGAATGATCATCTCACACAGGTGAGGAAAAGGTTCCACAGTCTTTTACTAACCAGCATTCAAGGAGTTTCTGTTAAGCATTAGACTTTGAACAATAGAGTTGTGAAAATCTAAGTGGTGAATGTAAGACAACTTGGAATTGTAGGTGACTGAGTTTTGTAAACCCAGGCAGATTGCCCAGGGCATAGTGATCCATTTATACCAGCTCACCCATATTGTTGATGCCAAGTTCTTTTAATCTTGGTGCATTTCTAAAGTCCCTTTCTTGGATTTTGTGAATTGGGTTTTTGCTAAAGTCTAAGAATTTCACGTTTGAAAATTTCTGAAGTACAAGCTGAGGGATGGTCATCAATTTATTGTCATAAAAAGAAAGACTCTTGAGGCTTTCCACTCCCACAAAGGCATTACCAGACACATTGGTGAGATATATGCCTGCCAAAACCAAACTGCATAAATTTGAAAGGGGCTTAAAATTTATATTGAAGATGCCAATCATTGGGTTTTCCCTAATCATCAGAATTTCATGGTTAGGTGTAGAATCAAACCAGGGACTATCAATCACCTTCAATTGTTAGAATTGAGGTGGGGTTTCAGAAGATTCATCACACTGAAAAGACATTAGCAGAAATGCTGCTGATCTGGTTATGGTTTATGTAAGCTTCTTGCAGGCTTATGAGGTCCTGTAGACAGTAGCCATTTATCTCCATGGTCTGATTTTCCTCCAGATGAAAGGAACTGAGTGAGATTGGCCAGCCTTACTTCCTGTGTGTTTGTAAGATTGTTCTGTGAAAAATCTACCTCTGTCAACTTGAAAAGTTGCTGGAGTTCATTGGAGGTCTTGGTAATAGTGTTGCTCTGTGAGAAGAGAACTTGAGAGTTGCCTGAAAGGTTGCTGGGAATTCTTGTTAAGCAGTGGTCATTGCAGTCTGTTTTGTGGCCTCTCTGTATGTGGATTGAGGAGTGAACCATGGCTTGATGTCACACACACAAAGTTAGGGACATTCATTACTCTGATGGAAGACTCAGTTAATGAATTCATTAGCAATTCCAACATCAAATGGCAAGCAACTAAAGCAAAGCTAATCCTAGCCATGCTGGTTGGTAGGAAGTTCAAGTTGCAACCTTCTTCCAATTTAACAAAGTCCAAACAATAGTAAGAGAGATCCAGGACAGCAAGCATAAAAACATAAACACTGAAACAAAGTTTTAGTTGTGGTGCATGGCTATCCAGAGTCTGAAGGGAGATTTTCTGAGTTTTCAAAGGGCAGGAAGTAATTGGGGCCCTTTTAACAGTGCCTCTCAATTCAGTCCTGGGCACAAAGCTTTGCAGCATGAATTAGTTCAGTCAAATCAATGTGTAGAGACATGTCTTTTTATGCTTCTCTTTAGTCTTGTATTTGAAAGTCAAATTTTCTACTCAGCTCTGGCCTTTTCATCAGAAGTGCATGAAAATCTTCAATTTCTGCCTTGTGTTATGGCCATAGCATGCCTTAGTATCCCCTGTTAGATTATAAATTTTCTGAGGGTAGGCATAGATCTCTTCATTGTTTCCTTCCTATGTTATGTAGCATAATTTTTATATTGAGTTGAGCTCGTTTATATATATATATATATATATTATAGACACACATATATTAATTTTTTTTCTAATTACATATAAAAACTATTTTTAACATTCATTGAAAAATTTGGTTCCAAATTCTCTCCCTTCTTTTTTGTCCTTCCCCATCACTGAGAAGGTAAGCACTCATGTAATTCATTTCTATATTACTTATTTTGTTAAAGAAAAGACAATCCCCCCCCCAAAAAAAAGAAAAATCAAGACTAAAAAGAAAGCATGCTGCTATCTGCATTTAGACTTCTTCAATTCTTTCCCTTGAGGTGAATAGCATTTTTCATCATAAGACATTTGAAATTGTCTTAGATCATTGTATTGCTAAGAATAGCTCAGTCATTCAAAATTGATCATCATACACAACTGCCATTACTGTGGACAATGTTTTACTGATTTTTCTCATTTCCTCTTGCATCAATTCATGTAAGTTTTTTTCAGGGTTTTCTGAGAGCATGATGCTCATCCTTTCTTATAGAACGAGAATATTCCATCACAGTCATATACAACATCTTATTTGTATTTGCCAACCATAGAAAAGGCTACTAGAAATATTTTCTTTTGTACAAATAGGCACTTTTGCTGTTTAATCTCTTTTGAATTCAGACCTAGTAGTGGTATTGCGGAATCTAAGGGTAAGCTTGATTTTTAGCTCTCTCCATAGTCCCAAATTGCTCTGCAGAATGGTTGAATCAGTTTACAACTCCACCAACAGTGCATTAGTATCTCAGTTTTCCCATATCCTTTCCAACTTTTGTCATTTTCTTTTTCTGTCGATAGATATGGGGTGGTACCTCAGAATTGTCTTAATATGCATTTCTCTAATCAATAGTGATTTAGAACATTTTTTATATGACTATTGATAGCTTTGATTACTTTGTCTGAAAACTGCCTATTCATGTCCCTAGAACATTTATCAGGTGGGAATGGCTATTTTTTTTTTTAATAAATCTGACTCAGTTGTCTATATATTTGAAAAATGAGGCCTTTTTCAGAGAAACTTGCCCTAATGTTTTTCACAGTTATGATGACTAATTCTGCATTTCTCCCTATCTTATTCTCCTCCTACTTATCCTACTCTCTCTCCTTTCACCCTACCTCTCCATTCTCAAAAGTGTTTTGCTTTTGACTGCCACCGCCCCCAATAGGCCCTTCTGGTTCTCACCCTCCACCCTTATTTTCTTCCCTCTTACTATTTTGTAGGGTAAGATAGATTTCTATGGCAACTGAATGCATATATTATTCCCTCTGTGAGCCTATTCTGATCGGAGAGTAAGTTCAAGCACATCCCCGTAGCCCAAATTCCCTAATTTTTCCTCTACTGTAAAAACATTTTTGTGCCTTTTTATGTAAGATAATTTGTCCTATCCTGTCTCTTCCTATGCCCTTCTCCCAAGTTATTCCTTTTTCTTACCATTTAATTTTATTTTTTATATATCACCCTGACATGTTTAGCTCACACCTTTGACCACTGTTTCTGTATACTCCTTCAATATGGTCTAATAATGAGAAAGTTCTTAATTACAAGTATCACCTTCTGTAATGTTAATAGGATTTAAGATCTTCCCTGCCCATTAATAGGCCTCATATGGAACCCATTAAGGGAAGCTTGATTAGGGGAGGTTTGCTTTAAGGAAGACTTTCACAGTTTTTGCTAATTTTTAATTAGGCACTGTGTCACCAGGGTTGGGATGCCTTCTGACTCTGAGAAGTGTATATATAATTAGAGTTGGTATTTTGCTTTGAGGGCTTGCTCATGAGAAGGTCTTTGTGATTACCTGGTCAAGATTCTAAGTGGTTGTAGGTTGTATGTTTAGAGCTTCCCCCCCCCACTCAGATGCAAAGGCTCTCTTGATCTAGGGAAGTATGTAAAGTATATAGTTGATTCAGGCAGTCAGAGCCCTACCTGTTGATCTTTATTTCTCTGCTTGTATTTTCTCTGGAGTTCAGGGTGCTGACTCTTTCCCTGAACTAGTGAATGTAATAAAAAAAAAAAAAAAGATTGTTGACCCCTTAAACAGCTATCTTTCCTAGTAAAGCAGATCTAAGAACCTGTGCTAGCAGCCGTCCTGGGTGTGCCAGTGTGTTTGCCACTACATCTTCCCATGTAGGAATGCAAACAGTTTAATATTATTGAATCTCTTATGATTTCTCTTTCCTATATTCCCTTTTATGTTTCTCCTGAATCTTGTATTTGAAAGTTAAATTTTCTATTCAGCTCTGGTCTTTTCATCATAAATTCTTGAAAGGCCTCTCTTTTGTTAAAGACCCATTTTTCACCTGAAGGATTATACTCCGTTTAATGGGTAGGTAATTCTTTATTATAATCCTAACTTATTTCTTCTTTGGAATATCATATTTTAAGGCTTATAATCCTTTAATGTAAAATCTCCTGTATCTTGTACTATCCTTACTTTGGATTCATGATATTTTTTTTTTCTTTCTGGTTGCTTGCAATATTTTCTCCTTGACTTGAGAGTTCTGGAATTTGGCTATAATATTCCTTGGAGTTTCCATTTTGGGATTTCTTTTGGGAGGTGATTGGTGGATTTTTTCCAGTTTTATTTTCCTCCTTGGAACTAAAATATCAGGATAGTTTTCCTTGATAATTTCTTAAAAGATGATGTCTAGGCTCTTTTTATATCATGGCTTTCAGATAGTCCAATAATTCTTAAATTATCTCTCCTTGATCTATTTTCTTGATCAGTTGTTTTTCTAATGAGAGCTTTTCCATTTCCCTCTACTTTTTCATTCTTTTGATTTTGTTTTATTGCTTCTTTATGACTAATAGAATCAATAGATTCCACTTGCCCAATTCTACTTTATAAGGAATTATTTTCTTCAGTGAGCTTTTGTGCCTCCTCTTTTACTTGGCCAATTAAACTTTTTTAAGGCATTCTCTTCAGAGATTTTTTGTGTATCTTTTTCCATTTCTTGATTGGATTTTTGTGCCTTTTTTATTATTTGCTCTATTCTATTTTTTTAAAGTGTTATTTTGTTCAGTATTTTTTGCCTCTTTTACCAATTTATTGACTACTTTTTTCATTATTTTCTTGCATCATTCTCATTTCTTTTCCCAATTTTTCCTTCTACCTCTGTTATTTATTTTTAAAAATCCTTTTTAAGCTCTTCCAGGAATTCTTTTTGGGTATGAAATCTATTTGAATTTTTCTTTGAAGGTTGGATATATTAATTTTGATTTTGTTGTCTTCTTCTGAGCTTTTTTTTTTAATCTTCTCTGTTAGGGGCGGCCAGGTGGCTCAGCGAGTAAGAGCACCGGCTCCAGTGTCGGCATGACCTGGATCAAATCCGGGCTCAGATACTCAGCACCACACCCAGAAATAACTGGCCGTGTAACCTTGAGCAAGTTACTTAACCCCGATTGCTTTAAAAAAAAAAATCTCCTCTGTCATCAGATTGAGTTTCTATGTTCAAGTTCTTTTGTTTTGTTGTTTTTCACTCATTTCCCCAGTATATTTGTTGACTTATCATTGGGCTTTGCTTCCAGGGTGAAAGGGCACTGTCCCAAGCCTTGAGTTTTTTGTACAGCTATTTTCAGAGCTAGTTCTGGGGGTCTGTAAGTTGTTAGTTCTTTCAAAAAGGTGGTATGATCCAAGGAGAGGTGTGTTTTATACTTGTCTGGCTGTGTTCCTGTGTGTGTAACCACAAGCATTCTTCTCTGCCATGAAAGTGTGACCAGAATCTTCATTCTCCTGCCAGTGCAAGGTCTGATGTACTAGTGCTTCTCATTACCTTGGGACTGTGACCCAGGACCTTGACTTAGGACTCTGACCCAGCTCTGTGTATGGGAAATGCAACAGAGTCCTGCATACAATGCCAGCAAAGACACCCTTGTAATGTCCTTCTGACCACTTGTCTGACTCCCTTACCATCTTTGAACTGATAGCTCTGGAAGCTGCTGCTGCAGAGTCAGTTGCCGCCAAGGCCTGCTGCTGGCTTGCTGGGGCATTACCTGGGCTGGCCTATGCTCCATTCTTGCCTCAGTGTGACAGACCTTTCCTGACAACCTTCTTAATTGTATTGGACTGGAACATTGTTTCACTCAATCCTTTTGGGGGTTTTACCACTCCAGAACTCTTTTTTTTTTGCTTTTTGGAGGGGGGAAGTCAGGGCAATTGGGGTTAAGTGACTTGTCCAAGGTCACATGGCTAGTATGTGTGTGTTAAGTGTCTGAGGTCAGATATTAGCTCAGGTCCTCCTGACTCCAGGGCTGGTGCTCTATTCACTGAGCCAACTAGGCACCCCCAGAATTCTTTTTGATGTTTTATTTAAAGTTATTTGGAGGGGAATTTAGGACAGTTCAGGTGAGACCCTGCCTTTTCTCTGCCATCTTGGTCCTGACTATAGAATTGAATTTGTATATTTTCAGTTATTACTAAGATTCATGAAGAGGGATGCTACCGAAAACTACAACCAGTAGGAGCTCACATTAGTATATTGTTAGGGTTCAAAGGAGAAAAGGACAGCTATTATTGTCATGTCCCATTGGAAATGGTGAAATCTATTGCTTTTTAGGAATAGTATGGAGGAGATGGATTCAAGAGAGGTTACTGGGGGTAGGATCAAATGGTATTAGTAAATGATTAGGAGAGGCAAAGATAGCTTCAGTAAAGAGAAAAGATAATGAGTGAATTGTGGTGCCAATAACAGAGAAATAGTGAAATCAGAAGTAGAGACAGGTTTTGGTTTGCAATGACCTTTTCTCTCAAACCTTATAAAGATGTCTGTTTAGCAACTTTCTAATGTGGTAGACTCCAGAGTTTGAGACTCATCCTCTTGGAGAAGATTTCTGTTGGATGATCTTCTAGTGTATAAACAACCAATCAGAGGACAGAAAGATGGGTAGCATTTCACTCTCTTATACTTATCAATCATGGGTACTTGATTCCAACACAACCATACTCATCCTTCAACTGTTATTGGCCCAACATTCTGCCAACTCTGTTCTTTCTATCACAGGGTAAAATCTCAAACTCTTCCTTTTTGCATCTGGCACTGGCCACTCAGGATAACTCTGACACTATCTTAAACCAAATAACCATAGATGCTACTGGGAAAATCTATCTCCACTCGTGCCCCCTTTCCCCCCTGCCCCAGTTATATCTGTCTGTCTGTCTGTCTATCTATCTATCTATCTCTCTATCTATCTATCTATCTATCATCTATCTATCTATCTATCTATCTATCTATCTATCTATCTATCTATCTATCTATCTATCATCTATCTATCTATCTACCTACCTACCTATCTAGCTATTTAATTTTTTTTGCTAGTTAAAGAGGCCATCCATTTTCTGTCTCATTTCTTACCTAGCCTTAGTCACTGAATGGGCATTGCCTTACTCCAGCTAAGACCTATTAAAGACCTTAGCTTAAAAAGTCCAAGGTCTTTTACTTCATCCTGGGCGATCTCCAGTCTTCTTGATCTATATCTTGCCACTGGATCCAGATGACTTCAGAGGAGAAAGTGAGGTTTGTGACTTTGCACAACCCTGCCTCACTTAAATTCAATTAACTTACATGTCATGGCATCACCTATGTTATGCCTTTGAGAATGAAGGCCAAACAACAACATCCCACATTTCCAATCAGTTGCCAAATCTTGTTAGTTCTTCTTTTACCATGTCTCTTATATTATGTGTGAGTGTAGAAAGAGTATACCATATAGCTAACACCTTAGTCCAGGCCTTCATCACCTACCATCTGGACTATTGCAGTGGCTTCATTGGTTGCTCTGTTTCCAATCAGTTCTCCAAACAGATGATAAAGTGTTTTTCCTGAAGTTTAAGACCATGTTCTCCCTCCCTTCCCCTAATCAGTGAATTCCAGTGGCTCCCTATTGACTCAAGGATAAAAGATAAAGTTCATCATTTTCCATTTAAATCTCCCCACCAAACAATCATGAGTGTATGCAGATCCATATTTCTATATTGCTCTAAATAAAATAATAGATACAAACTAGATTCTATGAAATGTTTCTTTGTTAAGGATTAATTGAAAAATGAATCTGAGTTCATAACTTTAAAAAAGATATTTTCATCCTCTGGAATACAAGCAAACATAATTTGCAACATACTCACTGAAACAAACAACTACCTCTTAAACAGTGAAAGTTAACAGAATGGAGTATTCTCCCTAATGTACATTTCTTGTAATATTTAGTAGTAGAGAATATACTGTAAAAGAGATATTGTTTGATATGATTAGAAAAGTCTTTGAACCTCAAATTTACACTATTGATAGAAAGAACTCATAGATGTTGTTTGAAACACAAGAAAGCTGAGAGCTTCAGGTGCCCTGTGCTAATGATCAACACTCAGAAAGTGGTAACTAGTTGAGGGCTAGCCAAATGTTGACTTTTATGGGTTTTTCTTTGTTTTCCCTCCTGGTGTGAGACAAAGTAATTCTCATAAAGTTGGAAATTGCTTATGTTCTGTGACTCCTTTGCAATCATTATGTCCATTTTTATTGAATTTTCTCAGCTACCATAGTCATTGTACTTAGCATGAGGGGAAGTTACAAGGGAAATGAAAGACTTACAAAATCCTTGGTGAAGATGTTGGAAAAAATGCTTACATATATGTACATACATACATACATGCATACACATATGGGAAGCATTTTGATGTAGTAGAAAGAATAGTGGATATGGGATCAATAAACTCTAGGAGTTCCTTATTTCTTCTAGAATCAAGTATAGACTATTCAATTTAATCTAAAAAGCCCTTCACAACCTGGCCCTAATCTATCTTTCCAGCCTTATTATACATGATTTCATTTCCTTTATAGTCTATCCAAAAATAGTCTTCTTACTTTTCTTCACACATGATTCTCCATCTCCCTTCTCCATGCCTTTACAATGGCTCTATGCCATTCTTAAAATGCCCTCTCTCTTCACCTTCAAGACTCAGATTAAATTACTCCTTCTACATAAAGCTTTTTCAGACTTCCTCCTCAGTTCCTAATGCCCCTCTATTTTGTTTTTATTTTGTACAGACATGTAGGTACTGTTTTGTTTCTCTATTAGAATGCAATTTCCTTGAGGTAAAGGATTGTTTCATTTTAACACTTCTAATTGCTACTTGTCCTTTGTTTTTGAAGAGGACCAATGACATTATGGGTTGATGTCTTGACTTGTGCATGAATTAGTCTTAAATGAGGAAAAGTTGCACAAAGTCATCAATTTCACTCTTTCTTCCAGAGTTGTTAGGTCCAGTGGTAAGATGAGTATCAAGACAACTAGCAATGGCTCTGGATGCAGTAGATGCCCTCAGTGTCTTTGATGTCTGTTCAATCTTTAAGCACTCCATAGTGCCTGCTTCAGCTGCCTTTTTGGCTATTGGAACACTCTGCTGTCATCCACCCATTTCACTGGGGGAAGTCTTCACATGTGTGGGGTAGAAATCCCCCTAACTCAGTGACAGATCTGAGGCTTGTTGGTTACCTTCGACATAGCTTAGCCCATCAGCTGAGATATATATGCCTGGAACTATTAAGTAGGAACTTAGAAAATGCTGATCAATTACAAGTGATTGATAGATCTGCATGGGTGAGTAGGGAGTCAGTAGGTACTTCATACAGCAATGTAATTCACCACTCATTTACAGCTTAGTAAGTCGCTTAAATTTTTTTGCCTGCCTGTGTCCTCAAAGTTCATTAGTTGGTGGCCAATCTTTTGGTGGTGGGTTTCTCTGAACTAGGTAGGTTAGTTCTCTGAATAACAGACATACAGTCCATATCAGAACCTATAACAAAAGCCTATCAGACTTGATAAGACTTACATAGACAAGATAATCCAACTGTTGCACATACTCATACCAAAATGAAACATTGCACTTGAACATTGTCTCTTTTCTCTTCTTTCCCCTCTTCTTTCTTCCTCTCTTTCTCTGTCCCACCATTTACCTCTGTTTATCTCTGACTCTCTCTCTCTCTCTCTCTCTCTCTCTCTCTCTCTCACT
>NW_027186457.1:2836979-2862837 GCF_028583685.1 Petaurus breviceps papuanus | reverse complement strand
TCTCTCTCTCTCTCTCTCTCTCTCTCTCTCTCTCTCTCTCTCTCTCTTTCTCTCTCTCTCCTTGCTGCTGCCCTCTTCTCAATCTTATATACACACATATTTCCTTGAAGCCAAGGAAGGCATGAGGTCAGAATCGACTATATAAGCAATAATAGTGATCTTCTCATACATAATATTTCCAGAAACAGGAAAGTTATTGGGGAGACTTAGAAGAAGGCATTAGAGAGGGAAACAGTGCCTGACACAGAAAGCACTTAACAAACATGTGTTGACTGACTTAATGACTGATTTGAGTCAGGCAAAGCTAGTTTGGGAAAACTCCTTGAAGCCAATAAGCTATTAATGGAGTTTTGAAATAGTGCTAAGGTAATTTTTGGCAGAAAATATGAAAAAAAAAGGTTCTAGGTTCCGGGGTGGACATGTCCAATAATTTAGAGACAGTTTCTTACTTCAAGTAGGATTACATTTTAATGACAAAGGTGAAGAATTTTTAAAGTGTTGATGTAAATAGAGTTTTATCTGTATGTGATGGTGAACTGAGGCATTTAACAAAGGATAGCATAAAGTAGTCTTGTTGCATGAGAACAATTTTTTTAAGAATCACAGAGTTGCCCACTCACTGGTCATCTTAAAATATAATTTGAAATAGGTCTCTTCAATTTGTAGTCTATACTCCCAAGAGAAGAAGTATTTTCAAAAAGTTCTTGGTTTTATATAAGGTTCTTTGGCTAAACAGCACCTCTTAGTCCTGAAAAAAGTCAAATGATTATGTCTCATAAGAATATTCTCTTCACAATTGTCAGATCATTAAAAGAGTTGTCTTATTGAAGAAGAAAGTTCAGCTACTTCTGTTGGTTATCTTGCTAATATCTCTATTTTACAGGAGTACTGGTAAAAATGGTAGGAAAACATAAACAAATACCAGACACAATCTTCTTAATGAAAGACGAGTAGCCTTAAGCATTATCTAAGGTGATCCAACAGAAGCTCCAAGGAAACATGAAGAATTATGTTTTTGTTTTGATGTTTATGTCCCCATGACAGCAAATGCTAAAGCATACAGGCATAGGTGTTAAAAAAATACCCAGCAGCTCTTCCCTACTAGAACTGGTTTACTGAAAATATTCACATGTTCTACTTTCGGGACTGGTAAAACCAGCGTGATTTTATTGACATAGGGAGCTTCTATGTGCAGAATCTCCCTCTACTAATGCAAGTTGACACTTTCTCCAAAACTTACAGTCTTGAAGAGGTACCTAGAGCAATGAGGGAGTTTTTCATTTTCTTTTAGATTTTACATTTTTTGATTAACAACTATTTATTTTCTTTTCCTCTCCCCTACCACTGGGAAGAAAAAAGGAAAGCTAATACCATTATAACAAATATTCATAGTCAAGCAAAATATATCCCCCCAAAATGTATCTCATTCTGTATCTTGAGTCTCACATAATTCTTCCAGGAGGCAAATAACATGCCTCATCACTGATCTCCTGGAATTGTGATTGGTCATTGCATTGAAGAATGACTGAACAAGTTATGGTATATGAATGGCATGCAATAATATTGTGCTATAAGAAATTGCAACAAATGGGTTGATTTCAGAGAAAGCTGGGGAAACTTATATGAAATGATGCAGTATGATGTCAATAAAGTGGGAAAAAATGTATATACAAAGGGAACATTTTAAAGTTGAACAACCTTGAAAGACCTAAGAACTTTGATCAGTACATCAAGTATTGAGAATTTAAATGGCTTGTGTAGGGTCATACAACCAGTATATGTCAGAGGTAGGGCTTGAGCTCAGGTCTTCCTGATTTCAAAGTTAGCTCTCCACCTTACATATCATTATACTATAGGAAGGAGAATTTTCTTTATGAAAGTCTCATGATATTCTCCCAACATCATGTATATATGTATGCATGTATATAATATATGCATGTGACATTGATATGCATGTGTGATATATGTGCATGTATATATGATCTATTTATATGATATAGACAATATATGTATATGATATTAGTATACATATGGCATGTTTATATCTTATAGGTTTATGTTATGTGCATATACATATATGTTTGCTCATGTGTATATGCATGTATATGTATATATGTGTAGGTGTATATATCTATACCCAATGAGGTCTTCACTGTAGTTTCTGTTTTTCTTTCTTTTGTTTTCTGGGATAAGTGATGCAAACAGAATGACATAGAAATCTTTCCTTTGGGTAAACGTGGGCTTTAGGTCCTGAAAAAAAAGTTAAAGTATTACATCTCCTAAAAGTATTCTTTTCACAATGGTCAGACCAGGCTTGTAAAGCGGCATCTTATTGAAAAAGAAAGATCAGCTAGCTGCTTGGGTTAACTCGATAATATCTGTAGCTATTCTCAAAATACATTTCAACTTGAACTCCCAGATGTCGTTTGAAATTTTAGTGTTTTTGCCAGGCCTTTCTATCTGGTTTCGTATGATATTATATTTTGAGGAATGTGTAGCCATTATGCTGTCTTTTTCAGTCTGTGAAATATGTGTTTCCTCCCTGCTTGCCACAATTAATATTATATTGCTTTATTTCCTCTGTCTGAAGGACACATTATTTTTTAAGGTTATTTATTGTTCAGCCATGTCCTCTGTGTGATTCCTTCCCCCGATGAGGTTATCCTGAATATTGTCCTCCAGACATGCAGTAAAGCTCAGTAGCTGAGAAAATAACAGTGTAGTTAACCTCCTTAACACTGAAAATAAATTAGCACTAATCAGATAGGTACTGGGGTAGCAATTGCCTTGACATAATGAAATGCGCTGGCTGAAGGCAATGGTCGTCAGTGTCATTGTGCTGTCCTCCTTGGTTCCCATGTGGGTCTGACATGGTCCAATACCTAGTGAATCAGTGATTCCTACTTTCTTCACGTACCATCATGGATTGATGCCCAGCTGACTGAGAGTTATGCTCACCCACTGCTGCCATCCCTGTTGATAGAAAATGGTACCTCCGTTATTAATTTATGTCTACGTGGATCAAATAACTCTTCTCTTCTCATTTCATTGACAAGATATCATGACAGCTTCATGGTGGATCTAAATGCCCAGACTAGAGCGAGCTCTGCTCCACTGTAAAGTATTTTGTCAAGATATTTAAATAATGTACTGGGAAGAAAATAGGCCAAGGGAGGTCTTGGGGAGAGGGAGGATGGCAGAAATAGCAGTGAGCTCAAAGATAGGAATAAATGAATGCTCCAGAGTTAAAACCTCACTGGGTCACAGCTGGGCAGCCACAGAAATGTGCTTTATGTTTTCATTTGTTAATTGAACACTTAATGAATACAGCAGTAATTAATATTTTCACTGGCTATTAATTCGAGAATTATTTCCCCTGTAAGCCATGTAAAGATATGATATATGAGGCGTGACTAAGTTACAGCAACTCTGTAAATTTATTTCAGCTTCTTACGTTGAAATATAACTAACTACCTTAGTCTTTTTGCCGCATTATTTTGGAGATTGTGAAAACTGTCGTTGTTTGACATACTGTACTTCAATTGTTACCGGGTGCCACCTTTTGGGCTACAGTAGGCCAGAAGGGAAGAAATTATTTTCTTATTTAACGTTTCCAACAAACTGTGACAGTGAACAATCAGAGGCTTATAACAGGTTCTCCTCTGAAGTGTCTTCTCCTGTGGCATGTGGAGTTTTCCAGGTTTCCTTCTTCATCCAACTGCCAAAACATCTGGTTCAGTTTTGGAGAAATATTTGTAGTGATTTTCCATGAGGATTTAATTACTGCCACTGGAACATTAATGGGTGCCATACTGGCCTAATAGATTTTTATCTCCACTCCCTTATATCTATGAAGTGTAACTGACAAATAGGAACCCTGTTCTGCAGTGACTTTAATAAAACAATGGCCAGAGAGCGAAGGGCCATGTCGTGAGGGAGTTCAAACGATGGGCAAACCTCAGATTTAGAAGACCGGGGTCCTAACTTGCAAAGACTAATGTGCATCCTAAAGAAATGTTAATTTATTGCATTGAGATAGAAACCCACAGAATTACCAAGTAGACATATTTCACAAAGTAAAACATAGATTTATATAAACCACAGAATGACTGAGATAACCCATAGATGTCATATCTTGGCTCTGGTTTCTACTCTATAACCCAAGATTTCTTTTGAGCCTTTTTTATGCAATTGATCATGAAGTCGTACATCTTGCTTCTGCTGTCACAGCTACAAACTCACAGCCTTCCTGGCTTGGCAGGACCTGAGAGAGTTTGCACTCTACTGCCATTGACTTTGAGAAATCACAATCACATACATACCTGCATGCTGCAACATTGGAGTAAGATTTTATGGAGGCAAGATTTTAACACAAAGGATCTTTTGCCACACACTGTCCCAAATTCATCAATTCATTTTATCACATTTCCTAAAGTCCTGCTTTTTTTTAAACATGAATATTCTAAGACTCCTGTTATTCTGGCAGGGGCATCAGTCACTTCCACCTTAGTATGAATTATTCTTCCTAATTATTTTCTTCCTAATATTAGATAGGATAACTGAATTGAGAGAATGAGCTGATTAATGAAAGATAGAACAATCATTTGGAAGCATGGGGTAGCTTCCAGGAGAAAATTGGGAGACTTATGCCAGGAGAAAGAGCGTCTGAATATCTGGATGGGAGGAGGGATGAAGGGAGAACCCGCAGATGTAAAAGGGAATCCAAAAAGGTAGGTGAAGTGTACTGAACAAATTTTTTGCCTACATGTGAACCAGTGAAAGGCCGAACATGGCCATCCTTATAATGGATACTCATTGGAATATCTTGCTACCAATTATTCCTATTGTAAATCCATTCCAGAGGACTTAATTTCTGCCAGATAGCTCTTCATTCTAAGTAAATTTATTTTAAAGTGCTCTTTGGGATTTTCCTGTCATTCAGTATCTCTATGATTTGCAGGTGACACCAATGAAATTACTCAAAATGCCAAACAGAGGTGATGGGGGCATCTTTGACCCTCATAGTCCTAGGGAAGCTTGGCACCTATGTGCTGTGCTGCATTCTTGGGGAGCAACCTTGGATATGTTTTCAGAATTCAATTGTACATCAACACCATGGTGTTGGACAGTCCCCTGAGGAACTTATTGGTCTTTACTGATTTCATTTTCTCCATAGCACAGCTATTAGAATTCAATGAATTGGGCTTCCTGATCATGCTCGGGCTGCCTCCTTCAAGACATTATCCCAAACCCTTGCTCTTGGACCCTGAGCTTCTGATTGGAGTTCAGCATGTCTGGGTTGAAACTTACCATTCTTCTCCCTAGCAGTCTATTTGCCATGTCACCACATGAGAACCTCTCTCTTTCTTTCCCTTTCTCCTTCCCCCTAGCTTTCTAACTCAGGCTCTGAAAATATTAATCAAATTTTCATGAACAAAACGATCTTCTCTGGCCACCACTTCTTTCTAACTATGTTTTCTTCTATTGGAACATAAGCTCCTTGAGGGTAGGGATTTTTATGAATTTGTATGCCCCAGCACTGAGCACAGTGCCTAGGAACCAATAAATCAGCAAACATTTATTAAGTGCTTACTTAATGTCAGACAGGAGATATAAAAACAAAGAATGAAATAAGTGCTAAAGGACTGATTGCTAACTCATTCATTCAACTAATGATCACTTTTAAGTTCTCCCTTATTGGTGAATAACATTTTAGTGTATATATGCAGGGTTTTCCTTAGTGTAGGCTCTGTTTAGTTTTTGCCTTCATGATTATTGATCACTTACAGGACTCTATGGTAATCATTATAATGATAACCCTGGCTTACACATATAGTTTACACCTTATTATTAACAAAAGGCTTCCACCTCAATTACATATTGTTACCCTTATCTAATATATTAGGAACTTGAGGTTGAGAGAAGTTAAATAGCTTATTCAAAGTCACAAGTTACTGAGTGGTTAAAGCTTAACTGTTTTAACCCTAGTAGCAACAAAGAGGAAAGTGAGTGCCCATTGCTTAGCAAATTGACTGAACAAATCGAGATGTTTGGATGTGAGGGAATAGTGCTGTAATGAATGAGGAATTCCAAGAACTCAGAGAATTCTTGGACAGACCCATATATGAGATGATTCTGTGCAAGGTAAGCAGAACCTGTTAGTACAACTCACGCAGTGCTCACAATGATGCAAGGAAGCTGCTCCGGAGAAACAGTAGAATCCTAATCAATGATTATTCACCAGTTTTAACTTTAGAGGACAGACAGTGAAGTGCCCATCCTCTTTTTTTTCAAAGACACAATCCACCGAAGTCATGAAATAAATCCTATATTGTTAGATATGGCCAATGAATACATTAGTCTTCCTTCTCTGAACCTCTTCATTATAAATAAGGGATCTACTGGTGCTTAGGTGGTTGGGAAGGGGGTAGGATAGAACACACTGGGAAATGACTAACATGTTTTCTCCACTCTAGCCATTCCTCTCCTTCTCCCTCCAGAAGATGGACTCTTCCCTTTGGATGCTTGACCTTGATAGGTGAATCTTTGTCTTATCTTTTCTGGAACCATTTTTCTTATCATTTCCAAACCAAGCCATTTCCCTTCTATTCTCCTTTCCAAATCTATGTGTTATTTTACCCTACTAGAATGTAGATTTATTTACATCCACACTCTACTTACTTTTTATTAGTTTATCCACTGTTTAGCATGGTGTCTGGCACATAGTAAGTCTTAATGCTTTTACATTAGAGAAAGGAAGGAAGGAAGGAAGGAAGGAAGGAAGGAAGGAAGGAAGGAAGGAAGGAAGGAAGGAAGGAAGGAAGGAAGGATGGAAGAAAGAAAGAAAGGAAGAAAGAAAGAAAGAAAGAAAGGGAGGAAGCAAGGAAGGAAGGGAGGAAGGAAGCAAGGAAGGAAGAAAGAAAGAAAGAAAGAAAGAAAGAAAGAAAGAAAGAAAGAAAGAAAGAAAGAAAGGAAGGAAGGAAGGAAGAAAGAAAGAAAGAAAGAAAAAAGAAAGGAAGGAAGAAAGAAAGAAAGAAAAAAGAAAGGAAGGAAGGAAGGAAGAGGAAGAAAGAAAGAGAAAGAAAGAAAAGGAGGGAAGAAGGGAAAGAAGGAAGTTGATAATTAAATTTTTAAAAAATCCTGTCAAAGCTGAGCCAAGTCTTCTGATTTCCAATTAGAGTATTCTTCTTTTCACTTCATGTTGCCTCTCTATGCAAAATAGAATATTTTTCATTAATGTCTGATGTGAATAAATTGTCATACAAAAACTCATATATTACTATCTCAAGGACCTACAATCATCTAATTAGATTATATGAATTGGAAAAGACTCTAGAAATCACCTATTTCTGCCCTTATCTGAAGCATCCTTGACATCTGGTCATCTTGTGATGAAGTTCAGAAGGGGTGAATTAGTAGCATAACTTTAAAGTCTGAAAATCTATGCTAATGACTATTTCCAAATCTCTTATTTACTTTACAAATATGGTTACACAAAGTTGAGTAAATTTTAATCTGCTCTAGAACCCTAATTCAGTCTGTGGCATATGAGGAATGGACATCATTAATTCACGCATAACCACCAAATATTATAATCATCGTGTTATTATTCTAGTTAATTGCTATAAGTGATTTCAGCAATTACTTGGGAGGTGGCACAGAACAATGTAAAGAGTACCGGATTTGGATTCCTATAACTATTGGAAAGACACTTTACTTATCTGGCTTGTGATTTTCTTATCTGTAAAATGACTGGGTTGGATAAGTTATGTTCTCAAATTTTGTCATCTCAGGACCTGTTCACACTCTTAAAAAAATATGGAGGACCATTAAGAGCTTTTCTTTATGAGGATGCTATCTATTAATATTTAGCGTATTAAACTGATAATTTTTAAAATATTTATATATTAATTTATTAAAAATAACAATGAACTTGTCACATGCTAAAATAAGTATCATTTTAAAATGAAAAGTAGCTACTTTTCAAGATTGTCATTGTTTTACATTTTTCTGCAAATATCTTTAATGTCTGGCTTAATAGAAGACAGCTGGATTCTCATATCTGCTTCTGCATTCAATCTGTTGTGATATGTTGTTTTGGTTGAAGCAGATGAAGAAAATCTGGCTTCACACAGATATGTAGTTGGAAAAGGGAGAAGAATTTTAATAGGCAGATAATGTTTTATATTATTATGAAAATAATTTTGACCCTACAGATCCCCTGAGATGGTCTTAGGGATACCCAAGGGTACTTAAACCACACTTTGGGCACCATAGTTCTATAGGAACTAGATACACTTTCCAATTCTACATATATGATCCTATAACACTTAGAAAAAAGATTGTAAGTCTTCATTGTTTTGTCCTGCTATTCCCCTGAAGGTTTTGTGTTGCAAACAAAACAGCATCAAGATAAACTCATTCAGCAGGGACAATTTTACGTAATATGTGAGTTTAACTCAGAATATAGGACAGCATAGAATTGAACTGGTTCACTAGACTGTTAAGATTTCCAAGCAAGGTGAGTGTAGCCAGTGCAGGAGTGATGGCTTGGGGAAGTAGTGGGGACTGGATAAACTGGAAGTCATAAAGAGAACAAAGGGCGATATTAGGGAATCATAAGGCATAGGGAAAGAGGAAAAAAAAATAAAAGATTATGATTAGATAAAGAATTGGGGAAACATTAGCAAAATATTTCTGTGCTGTCTGTAGCTTAGGTTGAATGGAAGTCATGGGAATTGAATAGATTGAGGGAGTGGGAGGTTAGGGGATTTAAGGAGTTTCCTTGTGAGTGCTGACGTTGACATTGGTTGGGGTGGGGAAAAAACTGTAAGTCAGGTACTAAACTCATAGAAGATAGAGGAGTCTTGGGGGCCTTTCTCTAGAATCAGAACTGGATAATAAATTTATCTGAATGTTACAATAGGGATCAAAGAAACTTCTGATTTTTTCCTAAATGACTAGTGATTTGGGGGTATGAGAAAAAGGGAGCCAGTGCTGGAAAGAGTGTCCAAGGAAACAGCATAGTAAAGGAATCAGGTCTCAGTGAGTGCCAGAAGATGGATGTAACAAGAAAGGGAAAGTGTCTTTTGGGTTTAAGAGCATAAGGTGAAAGGGACAAGAAGATATGGAGTGGAACACTAAGGAAGTAGAGTTAAGTAAAAGGGACTAAGGGAGTTGACATTTGGGGCTAGGGAATGGGGCACTTTAATTGGTTGTCAGGGGTTCAGAATCATTGAGATGTAGAGAGTAGCACAGTGTGGGAAACATTCAGAAATAGGTCAAGGCAGGATACCAGTGGATAGAGATATTGGTTGAGGGACATGGGTCCAACATTGTCCCTCAAGGTATGATCTTTGATCTGATGTGCTATTGTGTCATGTAAGGACCCTGGAGGTCTTTATGATAGGCAGGAGCATTGGGAGCTATGACCTAGGGAATCTGGGAGCCAATTCAAGAGGAAGGGCGTAGTGGTAGTGTCTAAGGCTATCTCTTCTCATTGAGTCATGAGGGGGGCCTTTTAAATGATCAGGATTTGGCCTTCCAGAGTATTGGAAGCTGGAAGTGGGCAGGGGGTGTTATGGTGGATCTAATCCTAGAATGAGAGTCAGCTGGTAAAAGTCCTGGGTTTAAATCCTGCTGTATGAGCCTGGAGAGGTCGTTTAACTTTCCTGAACCTCAACTTCCTCATCTGGAGATAATAACAACACCCGCTTCTAAGAATATTTTCTGAAGATCATATGAGCTAATTCTCATAAAGCTCTCTGCCTGCCTCAGATCACTAAATGAACATGACCTTTTATTCGTATCAGCACAGAGGAAATGGGGAATGATTACAACAAATGCTCAAACCTATGCAGTTTGGCATCACCCCAAATGTGCTCTATGAAATGTAGTCACCTGGCTCTTGGCCTCTTACTTCATAGTTACAGAAACAGAAGACTTAGTAGCTTGGTCTATATAATCCTGAGACTGGAACCTCCTTGATAGTAGGAATTGTGTAGAATTTGTCTTTGGATTTCCAGAGCCTACTGCAGTATATAACACGTAGTAGGTTATATCAAGTATTTGTTGAATATAATACTTGTTGATTAAGTTGAGTTGGATATAATCCTGTTAGTTCAACAGTTTCATCAGAGATCTGTTTGCTTTCCTCTATCCCTCCCCAGAGGTAATCATTGTAATTGCTGTACAGTCGAAGCATGGTCGCTAAGGTGGTTGAAGGAATGATATTGATTGACCACACTCTAGCTCTTTATTTCAACTATCAGAACAGAACAATCTAACCCATTGCGTGGTTATCAGTTGTAGCCAAATTGCAAGGTTTATTTAGTCGCTCCCAAAACAGCCGTTCTACTTCATCTACCCAGAGAGGGACTGTCAGGAACTAGAACTCTTTTAAGAACAAGCAGGATGGGGGGTGGGGGAGGAAAGGCAACATTCTAGTTTCCACATGTAACTATGGGAAAAATCAAGAGATTGACCCATATCTGAACATTTGATTTTCCTTTGACTTCCATGGTTCTCAAAATGTTGACAGAAAGAAGATTTTCAATGCTTGAATCCACAAGGAACGGTTTGGGTTGCTTTCTTTCTTTCATCATCAAAATTACTTTTTCTCATATTCTGAGGAAGAGCAAGTTAAACTAAAAATGAATTGATTAAAAGATGCTTGTGTTTTATGTAAAAAATATGTGAACACCGATACTAGGAGCCTTAGAAGTTATGCACCTGTTGGCACAGAATGCTGTCAGATGTGGATTTTTAAAAGTCATTCTTACCATTGTCGGTCCATCCAGGCTCATAGCTCCCAAAATATGAGCCATAAACTCAATCAAAAGCTGATCTAAAACTGTATCCAAGCAATAATAAATGGCAGTGCATTTGCCACCTGAAAATAATTTTAACTAAATTCAAACTGTGCACTGCTTTTCTTTACCTGAAGGGAAGGAAAGCTGGGTGAGTCATGCAACTGCCCTCTTTCTTTTTCTTGCTTGGGGAAGTTAATGTTTTGCAGAAGGTTTTTAGTGATGGATTGATTGGGGTAGGTGTTTTTTAGGCTTTGATGTGCCATAGACTAAGACACAGACTCGGAGGAAGCCAAACCATCCTCCTTCCGGCTCTTCCAGAGCCCTGGGCCTTATTTCACAACGCAGTTGGGAGACAAACAAGCCCATCTGAGAAACAGAATGCAAAAGGGCCCAGAATTCTCCGATGCACAGCTTAGCAGTACTATTTTCCTAGAAATAAATCAATCTCAACCCCTGGACCTTCAAGAAAACTGTTAGGTTTTGAGAAGGAAGATTTATGACAGCTTATGAACTTAGGAAGCCTAGAGCACATGAAAGGAGCAAGGTTAACTGAAGTGCTGCTTCTCATTGGTGAGAAGTCACTTTTCTTGTTTCACTCCTTTTGAAGTGTTTGTAAGGGGGGAAAATGTATTCAGTGCAATCATTTTTTGAGAAAACATATAGTTTATTTTAAAAAGGCTGATATAATTCAGCAACAGGAATAATAATAATAACAACTAGCATTTTATAGCATCTACTAGGCTATCAGGCACTAAGCTATGCTTTACGAATGTTATCTCATTTGATCCCCAGTACACTGTGGGAGGAAGATGCTATTACTATCCTTATTTTGCAGTTGAAGAAACAGAGGAAAACAGAAGTTAAGTGACTTGCCTGAAATCACACAGTTAGTAGGTGTTTGAGATCAAATTTAAGGTCAAGGTTTTCTGATTCCAGGTCTAGTGCTCTATTCACTATACCAACTAGATGATGTTTCCCAATGATTGTGATTCTGATCGACCCTTTGCTAACTTCACTGGGGAGAAAAGGAGGGACTTATTGAGAGGTTTTTCCCTCTGTGCCTGGATACTAAAAGAAAACTTTTACAGGATATGGCATATTAAGCAACTTTTCCTTTGCAGAGTCTAGTGGTTGACCCAACCTTGTTCTTTTACATAAATGTCCATCTTATATTGGTGAGGCCTCAAGTGTTGGTCTAGGGGAATAAAGTCTCATCTTTTATGTCCCAAGGGTGAATAGGATCTCTTAGTTTGAGACTTTCTGGGTCATATGCCTAATTTATGTATCTGGGCCTAGGAGGGAGTTAGTGGGTGTGGGCCATGAACCAATTATGAGAATATCAGATCTCTCGCCAGGCCAACGATCCATAAACTTCTAGGTAGACTTCTCTGAGAATGGTTCTGAGGTTCCATTGATTTCAATAAGACAAAGAAAGAGAGCCCTTGGTATGGAGAACTTACCAGGGAAAATACAGTACTCCTCAGCTCTTGCTTGCTCCAAGCTAAACAAAGTAATAGAGCATTGGGCCTGGAGTCATTACAATTATGTATAATCGTGCAAAATGAATCTTCCTATTAGCCATGTCCAAAAACATAAAAAAAAGGAGAGAAGATAATGAAAAATAAGGGAAAAGAAATAAAAGGGAAGGGAAGGGAAGGGGAGGGGAGGGAAGGAAAGGAGAAAGGGAAGGGAAGGGAAGGGAAGGAAAGGGAAGAGGAAAGGGAAGGGAAAAGAAATTTGCTGTCTGGGTACATCAGCATACCCATCTGGGTATATCTATCTAGATATAGAAGCTCATGCTTCATCATAAGCCCTCCGGAGTTGGGGTTTGTCTTTATGTTGATCAGAGTTATTAAGTATTTCAAAATTCATTATGGGATGTTATTTGTAAAGCACTTAGCACAGTGTCTGGCACATATTAGACACTTAAAAAATGCATGTTTCCTTCCCATAAAATCTGCACACTCTTCACCAGTTACTTTGCACACATTTTCGACCTCATCTAACTTATCCCTCAACTCTATTGTGCCTCTCTCGAAAAGCTAGCAGAGGTATGCTGATAAATGCTTAACAATGAGCTCTTCAAAAAGAAAATGTATACATCATCAATTTTTAAGTTTAATATGCATTATTAACATTTTCTCCACAATTTTCTTAAGTCTATGTGATCAACAAAACAATAAATCAAGTTGGGATTTGTAGCATTTGCCAATTTCTGAGTGGTAAATGCTCACACTGAACATTTGACAATTTACATGAGCTGGTTCTACCACACCCCTCCATGCTTGTGTGACTTTCGACTATTTATTTAAATTCTCAGTAGCCTTCTAAGACTGTAAAATACTTCCTGAAGTTCCCCTACAATGTTGAAAATACAGGATGGGACAAATATATATTTATGCAAGCATACATGCGCACATATAATATGTAATTCCACCTATTTGTATGTTGTTCAATTGTTTCAGTCATGTATGACTCTCCATGACCCCATTTGGGGTTTTCTTGGCAGAGACACTGGAGTCGTTTCTATTTCCTTCTCCAACTCATTTTAGAGATGAAAAAACTGAGGCAAACAGGGTTAAGTGACTTGCCCAGGGTCATACAGCTAGTAAGTATCTAAGACCAGATTTGAACACAGGAAGATGCGTCTTCCTGACTCCAGGCCCAGAACTCTACATTCTGTATAATCCAGCTACCCTATATATATTTCTAGATATATATATATATATCACCTATATTTCTATCTCTCTATATATCTATGTCTATAGAGGATAAGGTAAAGGGGAGAGTAGTAAACTCAGTTTAAGGCAACAAAAAAGGAGCTTTTGCAGCTATATTTTCTTTGATGATCAAGACCTTGACTAGCAATGAGAGAAAAAAGAACTCCCAATTAATACCATGCTTTCCCGTTTGCAAAGTACTCTACATACATGATTTCATTTGACTTGTCCTTCAGCATCCACTCGAAGGAATGTGATTAGAAATCACTCGGAGCTGATTAGTTTTTAATGAGCTGATCTAGGGGCTTTTTCTCATCAGTCCTAGAATCATAGATTTAAAGTTGGAAGAGACATTTGAGGTCATTGAGTCCCAAACCTTCATTTTAAGGAGAAGGAAAATAAGGCACCAGAGAGGTGAAATTACTTGTCATTTAGTTAGTATACAGCAGTTTTTCTAACTCTAAATCTGCTGCTTTTGTCAATCTACCAACCTTGGAATTGAGTTTGTGTATTGCTTCCCCTTATTGGTCAATGTAAAGACTTGACCTTAATCTTGGACTGGGAAAAAAAAAAAAAACTACTTTCTTGGAATATCTACTGACATCCATTTTATAACTAAGTGCTCTAATGAAGAGGAAAATGGTAATTGAAATGAGTCTAATTAGATTGTCAATTACCTGCCTTACATAGGTAATTGAAATCCCTCTAATTATGGTGTCTATGGGCCTAGATGTTTTGTAGTTAGGAATTGTCAATAGAAAGCAGCTTTAGATGAAGTAAGAACTAATCTTGAAAAATGACTTGAGGAAAAATATTTTTAAAATATCCACTTATTCAGAGCAGGGTTATTTATCCAGTCCGGCAATGAAGACATACCTAAGTAGACAAGACTTACAACATCTCTTGACTGTGAAGTGCCAGTTTTATCAAGGTGATTGAATGGCATTAAGATTTCACCTCAATCCTCATATCCCCAGTTTTCTCCAATGTTAGTAAGGTTTTCATTAAGGTCAGTGGGAGCTATCTGCTTACCTGACTGCCTGTAAGATCCCTCCTCAAGGTTAAATGTCAGCAATTGGGTTTGCAGTTTAGATAAAGGGACTATATCTGAAATAAAAGTTAATATATTGAAGTAATAATTACTTCAAGTGTCTTATAGATCAGTGTTTTACTGAAGAGGGTCCAATAGTAAGTGGGGGGAGGGAGGAGGTTAAATTCTAGAGAAAACACATGAAATGAAGAATGTATCAAATGTTAGATTCCAGGGTTGGTTTATTTATTACAGAAAATATTTCCTTTCAAATATGTCTGTATCATTGTTATTTTCATTTATCACTGGTGATAGGTTGGACCATAGGCTTTTGTTTGTTTGTTTGTTTTTTCTGGAGGCAATCTGTGGATTTTTTTCAATTGGCATTTTGTTTTCTGTGTTCAGGCAGTTTTCTTGTATTTATTTTTATTTTGTATTATGTCGTTTATGGGTTTTGACTTAACACATTCTTCTGGGAGACCTATGATCCTTAACTTATTTCTGTGAATCCTAACTTTGAGATCAATATGTTTAGCTTTTATAGAGATTATGTTTTCTTTTAATGTTATTGTTTCTTCCTCCTCTTCTTCCAGATTGTATTTGTTCACCCAATCAATTGTTCTCTTTTTGTTTCATTGGTGAGACTTGTCACTGTGGAGTTAAGTTTTAATATATTGCCAATTATTTCTTCAGTGAGGGTCATAAATTCTTATTTTATCATTCTTATTTCTCTCTTGAACAATTCAGGAACATCCTGCTGTGGTTCCATGTTCTGGTAATTCAAAGAATCCCTTGCCTCATCATCTATTGATATATTTTCCCTTTTCTTGCAATCTTTGAGAAATGTTTGGACTTCTTTAGGTGTCCTTGAGGCCATTTTTCCTTCTTTTATTATTATTTCTCCTGTTAGTTTATCTGTTGGTACTTAAGGTTTTTAAACTTAGCTTTCTCCCTCCTGAGATCTTTGACAAATTCCCTTTTTCTGGCTTAGAGTCTCTTCTTGTTTGTTTCCTGATTCCTTTCTCTTTTATGGCAGATTCCTCAAGGACTGGGTCCCAATGGCATCTCAGTCTTCCCCTATGGTCGAGAATTGATTTTTTTTCTGCCTCAGTCCTTACCCCAAGAGACTTTAGGGCAGAACTCGCTTCAACTAGCTGCTGACTCATTTCCCTCTGTTTCTTAGTTTATTGCCTAATAGTTGCTGCAGAGCAACACATGTATTGCCACCCCAGGGAGAGTTCACCTCCATTCTTGTACATCTCCTCCTCATAGGGTAAAATGGGAGAATAGAGTTGCATTGCTGATTACCACAGAATATTGGGGTGAGAGTAGTGGAGAGGAGATGCTTTAGCAGAGACTATAGCAGCTGAAGGGGAAATGCTGAGTGTATCCTAGAGCATAAGTCTATGAGTTTCCCTTTGGCAGCTCTTTGAGAGCATGGGGGCTGATATGGGGGTGGGGCATGGAGTGAGGAGGGTGTGGAGTGGGGGGGGTGTTGAATGAATCCATTAGGGATTCTGATTTAACCTTCTCTGATGTTAATTCATCAAATTATTACTTCCTTGTGGTTCTCGGTGTTTAGACTATGGAGACAGCTGAAATAGCTTTTCTTCTTGTACATAACTCTTATTTGGGAAAGATCAGATGGTCTCTAAAGATCAGAGAAAATGTCTGGTTCTCCATCTTGTTGATCACAGGATGCAGAAATCTGGCTATAATGCAGCAGTGTTGAGGAGATGTAGTGTAGTAGATAGTGGGATGGATCTGAAGTCAACCTAGGGTCAGGTTCTCCCTAGCTAGCCATGTGGCCATGAGCAAAGCCTCTTAATGCCCCCAAGTAACTCTCTAAGATTAGAATTTGAAGAGCAGGTGTGGAGTCATATTAGCAGAGGAACTTCCTATACCAGAAAATTCCCAAATATAGATATAGACAACTAAAAAAAAAGTTATGAGGAGTTTCTTTAGAGAAGCAAAGCAGGAGAATCAGTTTCATGAACTTAAAAAAAGCTTTTTCCTAATTGAATTTTGATTTGTAATTCTAGCTATTGTATATTATGCATTTAATGACATTATTCAGAGAAAAGGTTCACAGGCATTACCTAACTATTTAGTCAAAGGGCTAAATATGGCAAACACACACTCAAAAAGATTTAAGAGTCCTTCCCTGCTCCAAGGAGAGAATGATTATTGATTTTTCCAAATTTTTTCATATTTATAAGTTCTTTAGTTCCTTAAAATTACTGTTAGAGGTATGATGGGCAGGTGCCATTATCTCTACTTGATACATGAAAAAAAATGGAGTCACAGATGAGAAAACTGAAGCTCAGAGAGGTTCTGTGATTTGCTGTAGGTCACACAGCTAGTTAGGGGCAAAGGCAGAGTTAGGTTCCAGGATTTTAACTCCTCTTGAGTTTTTTCCATAGAACTATATTTTCCTTCAATTTGCCTAGTAGTTTCTGTGATGAATTCTAAAACCTGATCAACAACTTCCACCCTCTCATATTCTAATTAATTACATAATCTCCACATGTACTTACGTATTCATCTATCATCTGTTTATGTATCTATTGATAGATATGATGGAATCAACCAGTGAGTGAGAAATGATAATTAATAACTTCCCTTCCTCTATTTCTTCACAATTGTTTAATAAAATACTCCTTTAATATAAAGTCCATATTTGTCACATTCCTATATATTGAACCAGGAATAGACTTCTGGAGAAGAGATCATTCTAAATATTCAAGATAAAACTGGGAGGGACTGGGAATATCCTTAGTGGTTTTTTTTGGAACCAGCATTTTTCTCAAGACACTGTAAGATGCTTGAGGACAGGGAATATTTTATTTATATATTTGTGTCCTTAGCACCAAGCACATCTGCATAAGGCTTTTAGAACATTTTTAAAAATTGAATTGAATGAGTCCTTAAGAGTAAATTTTCTGAAAGGGAGAAACATCAAAGGTCAGGCCATAGCTCTAGCCCCCTGATATTTCTTTCAGCTTTTCTTTCTTTTGATGTCATTGGGGAGTTGACAATTCTGACAAAGATAATCTGTATAATGATTTTTAATAGTGTAGATAAGATAAATTTTGAGCAAAATGGTGATGTGAAGTTTCTGCATGGAGGAACCCAACACCCTAGTAAGCATTCCATCTAAAGACATTTGTCTACTGTAATCATATGTTCTGTATCCAATTCCTGATCCACCATGATTTTCCATTAAATTAAGATAGCAATTTAACAAGATGTGCTAATCACAGAATATTGAAGACACAAATGATTTTATCTATCTATCTATCTATCTATCTATCTATCTATCTATCTATCTATCTATCTATCTATCTATCTATCTATCATCTATCTTTGCTTTTTGGAGGGCAATTGGGGTTGTGACTAGCCCAAGCTCACACAGCTAGTTTTTGTGTTGTGTCTGAGGTTGGATTTGAACTCAGGTCCTGCTGACTCCAGGGCCTGTGCTCTATTCACTGCACCACCTAGCTGCCCCCAACATTTTAAAGGTTAGTCTAATGTTTTCTCTTCATTTTACAGATGAGGAAACTGAGAAAGGAAATCCAGATAGTTAAGGTACTAGCTGATAATAATTTAAGGTTTGACCCCTTCCATTGGGTCATAGATTTAGAACTAGAGATATTATCTAATCCACATTTTACAGATGAGGAAACAAAGGCTTAGGAAAATTTAGGTGGCTTCTCCAACAATGAACAAAGAGGATGTATCAGAAATGGGATTTTAATCTAAGTCTGGTGACTACAAATCTTATGCATGCTATTTAAAAGGAAATGCTCCAGGGGCTGAGATTGGAGAAAGCCTTCAAGACCAAAAACAATGAAGATTTGTATATTATTGGTGAACTGAAAGTCACTTGATTTAGTATTATGCAGAGCCTGTCTACTTTTAAAGCAAGAAGTAGCCCTTAGCATTGTAGTAAGACTGTTCATGGCTGTCTCTCTCTCTCTCCCACTTTTGTAGATGGAAAACAAAGTCTCTTTCTTCTTTCATCTCAAGAATTGCTTTCATCTACTTTCTAATCAGTTGTTGACCCTTGATATCAACATTCAGTAGAAAGAGGGCAAAAATCAAACAAAGCATATTTTCTCCTATCAAAGTTTGATGTCCTTGTGTCCCATAGATATGGCCTAATACTGAAGCAAATTCATCAATTATTTTAAAATGTGTTCTGCAAAGAATCAGTAGAATTTAGGTTCTTTATGGAACTATATTAATGCAGCATAGCCACCATCTTCAGATCCTTGGTGCTGTGGAATAAGAACCAGTCTGGAAGGCAGGAGACGTTGATCTTGGTTCTGTCACCTTGAACAAGGTTCTTAACGTATCCTGAAGACTATTTGTACCTGCGATTTTTATCACAGTGAATTAAATTTTTCTTTCTCTTTTCTTTTTTTTTCCCTAGGAAGAACACATCAACATTTTTAGATGTATTAATATCAAGAAAATTAAATGCTTAACACCCCTTTCTATGCCAAAGAATGTATATCTCTAAGACACAAAAGAAAAGACAAACCACCCCTTTATCCTTTGGGTTAGAGCTAAGGTTTTCATTGACTACACTGGAGGGAAAAAAAAAAAGAAAAAAAAAAGGCTCTTCTATTGCAAGCTTTCTCTTTACCTGTCCCTAAGGGCTCTGACCCACTTTTACTCTTTCTGAATGTAAACAGAAAAATTTCAGATGAGTACCCTTACCATCCTCCTAGAAAAAATAACTGAGAGTAATATATATTGTGGCATATAAATTGGTTGTCACATGGTATTTTATTGGTGTAGTTCACTCCCAATGAAGAAATCTTCCCACCAGTTGAGACACCCAAATGTTCTGTAATTTATGCATATAATTATATTATATCATATATTTAAATATGTTTATATATCTATATAAACACATGTGAATGTATATGCTTGTTTACATATTTTGTTCAGTCATTTTTTCAGTCATGGCCAACTCTTTGTGACCCCATTTGGGGTTTTGTTGGCAAAGATACTGGAGTGGTTTGCCATTTCCTTCTTCAACTAATTTTACATAAGAGGAAACTGAGTCAAACAGAGTGAAGTTACTTCCCCAGGGTCACACAATGAGTATCTGAAGCCAGATTTGAACTCAGGAAGATAAGTCTTCCTGACTCCAGGTCCAACACTATCCACTGTGCTGCCTAGCTGTCTCATATCCTATATGATGTCACATCATGTCATATAATCATGACATACAATCATATAACATGTAGATTCATATCACATCATGTCATCCTGTGTGCATGTGTATCTATGTGATTGTATAATATGTGTTATATGTAACACATGCATATGTGTTTATATGGAAAGGTTTATATTCTCATCTATCTATAATTCCACGGAATTCCACTTTGGACAGTTTCATGGGGCAGAAAGTGACTTGGGCAGAAAGTGACTTGGTCAAGGTCACATGGCCAGTATTTGGGAGAGACAGGCCTACAGGCCTCATATTCACAGGCCTAGTACTCAGATCTTTCTGACCCCAGCACTGGACCCCTCTTCACTCTCCCATTCTCCCACAATGCTTCTCAGATTGTTGTTGGTAGAGGCAGAAGAAGGGAGACTTTCCCCAAATTATGGATGATGGATTCTGAGAAAAGTAGGTCCTAGGCTTTCCAGAGACTAGCTGTCATGTTAGGTTTTCAGTCAAGGTAGTTACTGATACAATACTGAGTAATAGTGGTCACCTTGTCCTGGAATGATTAGCAGTCATGAGCCTTTGTAGCTATAGCTGCTAAGGTGAAGGCAATAAGCAATTATAGGTTAAAAGGTGACTGTTCATCAGTATCAGGGGTGGGAAACCAGCAGCCTCGAGGCCATATGTGGCCTTCTAGGTCCTTGGGTGGGACCTTGTAACTGAGTCCAAGTCAAATCCTTTTATTAAGGGAATTTGTTCAGTGAAGTTCGGATTCAGTAAAAAGGCCACACTTGAGGACCTAGAGGGTCAAGTGTGACCTCGAGACCTCAGGGTCTAATTTAGGCCAATATATATATTGACTTGACATGCATCTTCCACCATGCTCTTAATGCTCCCTTGCAGCCCAAGGGGAACAGCAGCTGAGCAGACCTGACTAGCCCTTGGGTGAGGGGCAGTGAGAGTATTATGATTTCTTCCTCCTTGAGACCTTTCTGAAGACCTCTCTCCCCTGATCACAGCTGCTGTAGGATGATTTGGGCCTATATGTCACAGAGGTTGAACGCAATCAGGAGGAAATGACTTTTATTGTTCTGGCAATAGATGTGTAGAAGACAAGGTGTGTGTGTGTGTGTGTGTGTGTGTGTGTGTGTGTGTGTGTGTGTGTGTGTGTGTGTGTGTACACCTGTGTGTAGATCAAAAAGAGAAGGTTGGGGGCATCCAGGTAGCACAGCGAGTAAGAGCACCAGCTCCAGTGTTGGGATGACCTGGAGATCGAATCCCAGGCTCAGACATTCAGCACCACACCCAGAAATAACTGGCTGTGTAACCTTGAGCAAGTTACTTAACCCTGATTGCTTAAAAAAAAAAAAGAGAGAAGGCTGATGACTGACAGAAAACCCATCGTCCATTCCATATTAAGCACATGATTGAATGACAGTTGCGGCATACAAAGGCCCACCCTGCTGATTTGCCCACCTTTGGCGTTGGCAGGTATTTTTATGTATGAACTTTGGGTGAACCTAGAGGAACAAGAGAGGACTGAGATGGTGGGTGATGGGTGAAGGCTATGACCTTGATGGGTGATAGCAGGAATTCCCTGGGGACCATGGAGAATACCTTATCTTACAAGGTCTAATAAAGGCCAATAAAGGAAAGGATGAGCCCAGCCACAGTGTCAGCACAACTATAAATCCTTATGCAATAATAAAATAATAGGATGTTATTAATTCAACCATTCTAGCTACTCCTGAAATAGTATTTGAGCAATATCACTGATTCATTTTTTCAACTGATAATATATTATTTTCCAGAACTATTAACTGCTATAATCGCCCCCCACTACTACAATACAATTGGAAGAGATTGTGAAATATTTCCACTGATCCTGACAATTAACTTAATTTAAGGGTATCCTGTACATTTTAGAATTAGGAATTATACTTTAAAACAACCTAAGGGGAAAAAAATCCAAATGAGGCAGTGTTTCTCTGCTTCATGACTCAGTCTTACAGGTGAAAGCTGGGTCATATTTTTCTAGGATCTTTTTTTCCTGAATACCTTTGACCGGGTAATTTATCTGAGATAGTTCTCCAGTGTCGACTCTTGGTCACTGGTCCTCTGCCCTCTCCCCCCAGTCCATATCTACGGCTTTGGGGGTTGCCCATAATAACCCTTTCTCTTACTCAATAACCTATTCTCTCCTCAATGCCTTGTAATCAGTCTTGCTTCCCATAGCTCTACTGAAGCTGCTTTCTCAAAAGTCACAAGACACATTGATCCCTTTTCAGTGCTCACCGTTTTTGTTCCCTAGAGCTGAGATTTTACCTCCACCTCCCCTTTCCTGGCTCTCACAGAACTTACAGGCCTTTGAAAGTTTCCCTGCATACTTCTCCCATCCTTCTAATATTTGTTATTGTTATTTTCAATCATATCTGATTGTCTTTGTGACCCTATTTGGGGTTTTCTTGGCAAAGATATTGGAGCGATTTGCCATTTCCTTCTCCACCAATTAATTTTACAGATGAAGAAACTGAGGCAAACAAAGTTAAGTGACTTGCTCAGGGTCACACAGCTAGTAAGAGTCTGAGGCCAGATTTGTACTCAGGAAGATGAATCATCCTGACTCTAGGTTAGGTGCTCAACTCAATTGGTCACTTAATTCTCCTCTTTCTAGTTAAAGTTCCCCTTTATGTGTAATCTTTCTCTATTACATTCTAAGCTTCTGTAGGGCATGGGTGTGGCATATGGTTATTAATTAATTAAGTAAGTAATTCTTTGCATCCTATAATATGGGGGGGTCTTTCTTTTCTCTTTTGGCTTCATCAATACCACACTGTCCTTGCGTCCTGGTTCTCTTGTATTTAACTGTTCTTTGTCTCCTACACTGGATTTCTCTTCCTCTTATTCAGGCAACCAACAAGTATGCATAAAGAGTCTCTTAGGGGCCAGGCAGTGCCCATTCTGGGGATGGAAATACAAGAAATTAAGCAATCCCTGCTTACAAAGAACTTACATCCTAAAGGGGGACAGAAAACAAGAGCGATATGTAAGTATATAGAGTTAAGCAAGCATTTGGTAAGCCCTTGCTGTGTGCCAGAGAATAAATAAAAAGAGAATAAACCCAAAGTGGTTGGGGACGAGATAATGAGTGATCGGGTACTAGCAATTGAAAGTATCAGGAAAGGCTTCATGTTGAACTATGTCTTGAAGGACGAGAGATTCTCTGAGACAGAGGTGAGGAGGGAGTCCCACGTCAGGCATGAGAGAGGTACATGCAAACAGATGGAGATGGTGGATAGAGTGTCATATGTGAGCAATGCAGAAAAAGGTGAATTTGGCTTGATTATAAAGTATGGGAGGTACAGTAGTATTAAATGAGGCTGAAAGGATCAATTGGTGTCAAGTTGTAAAAAGCTTGTAAGTTAAACACAGGAGTTTGCATTTGATCCTAGAGGCAATAAGAAGCCCGTGGAGTTATTAAGTTAGGGAGTGAAATGGTCAGATTGGTGATTAAGGAAAATCTCCTTGGCAGCAGTCTGGAGGATGGATAGTGGTGGTTATGGCAGGGAATAGAGTCAGAGGACTGAGTTAGGAGCCTGTTGAACTAATCTAGGGGAGAGGTGACAAGATCTTGAACTAAGGTGGTAACTGTGTGAGTAGAGAGAAAGTGTTGGATTCCCTTTCCTTCATTCTCTCTGTCCATTGATTCTCTATTTGTTAACTTCACAGTTATGAAGCTCACTCCCACAGCCACCAACTCTTACTTCTTTCACAGATGGCTCCTTCCACTAATGCCCAAAGTTGACTTTTCTCCTAAGCACCAGTCCCAAATTTCTGCCTGTATACAAGACATATCCTATGGCACCCCTAACCCAACGTGCCCAGAAACCAAGCTCATGTTATATGTCCCGATGCCAGCTCTTCCTTTTAGCTCCAGTGATCGTGGATGGGGCATCACCATCCACCCAGTCTCCATGTTTGAACTCGAGGGTTGTCTTTGACCCTTCTTATTCCTCCATCCTCTACATGCTATCAGTTGTCAATCAATCTTCATCTTTCCACTGCAGCAATACTTTTTAGTTCAACATCACATTTGTGTGGTTTCTCCTACTGCCTCGACATCAGTACAGGCCCTCAGGGGCTACTGCAGTCTCTCTGTAGGGTGTCTTTTCTTCACTCTCTCTCTACTCCAAACTTGGTACCCTGCTGCCTGACTTGCTTTCCTCCTGTACAGATCTGGTGATGCCAGTCTTTGAGCTGGGGCTCAAAGAACTTCAATGGCTTCCTATTGCCTCCTGAGTAAAGTTCAGACTCTTTTGGCTCACATATAACGGCCCCTGTGAACTGATGCCACACTTCCCAACTAGCTTTATGTCCTACTATCTCTCTCCTTGATGTACTCTGAGCTCCAGGCAACCTGGACTCCTCTTTGTCTGGAAGTGTATCCTCTGGAGTGCTGCCTGTGCTGATCCTACTTCTTGAACTCTTCCTCTTGTGCCCTCTGCCTGGAGAATTTCTATCAACCCTTTATATGCCGCTCGATGCCTTTAGGAAGGCATCTCAGAAAGAGCTGGGTGGTGGAGTAGGTAGCACCCTGCATTTGCAATCAAGGAGCTTTGAGTTCAAATCATTGCCTTAGACCAGCAGTTTCTATTTCGTGGTAAATGAACCCCTTAGGGGTTTGCAATGATGGCAAAGTGAATTCACACTAAAAATTTCTTAAGCAGTAAATAATTATACAATTATGGTATGTTTTTTCCCCATCATAACAAGTATGTACATGTTTGAAGCATCATGGACAAAAGTTATCATTATAGCTACTCTAATTCCTTAATGAATAACATTTTTAAAATTATGAAGAGTATTTTAGGGGATTCACAACATTTTTGTTTGTTTGTTGCTGTTTCTGAAAAGAATTTTTAGAACAGAAAACATTGGGAACTACTGCTTTAGACATTTACTATCTCCTGGGCGAGTCACTTAAGCTATCTTAACATCAGTTTCTTCATCCATAAAATGGGGATAATAATAGCTTTGATCTCATAGGGTTATTGTAAGGATCAAACGAGATCAATATGTAAAATGCTTTGCAAGTTGTAAAGTTTTAGATATATGCATTTGTGTCTATATACATATACATTATATATATAATATATAAGTATATATATATATATATATATATCTATATATATGGAGAGAGAGAGAGAATTGTTATTATCACAGTAGTAGAGACCTAGCCTTAAAACCAGTAGGATGTGAGTTTAAATCCTTCCTCTGACCACATACTGACTCTATGACCCTGGACAAGTGTTTAATCTCAGTGATACAGATAACTTTCTAAGGCTAAATTTTGCAGGGAAGGTACCAGTCTACATTGGCAGAGGGCACTCCTTCATATGGGAACTTCCTATGCATCAATGAAATCACAAATCTGGTACAAGGGGAAAAAATCAATATTTGACTATTTTTATTAGGGGATTAAAGAAATTTATATTGTTTTCTGTAAGATTATCCGGGCCATTAGTGTGCCATTATTGAGGCAGCAAGGTGGTGTGGTGAGTCAGGAGGATCTGAGTTCAAATCTGGTCTCAGACACTTAACACTTACTAGCTGTGTGACCTTGGACAAGTCACTTAACCTCAACTACCCTGCTTTCCCCCCTACAAAAAAAAGCAAAAAAAAAAAAAGAGTGGGCCATTATGAGGTGAGGGTCTACTGAACAGTCAGGTGACACACAAGTCAAGAAGACCTAAATTAAAATTCAGCCTCTGACACTTACTATGTGACCCTGAGTAAGTCAATAAACTCAGTTTAGAGTGCCCCCTAACTTCCAAGGTTTTATTCACTGTTGGCCTGGTTAGCTCTTCTATCATGCATTTACTGTCTGAAGGTGGGGATTTAAACCAGTACTATCCTCTGCCTGCCAGTGGTATCCCTTAATAGGACAGTGGTTCCTGAGAGGCAATGAGTGTTTTAATGTCTCTCTCTCTCTATCTGTCTCTCTCTGTCTCTCTCTCTCTCTGTCTCTCTCTGTCTCTGTCTCTGTCTCTGTCTCTCTCTCTCTCTCTGTCTCTGTCTCTCTCTCTCTCTGTCTCTCTCTCTCTGTCTCTCT
>NW_027186457.1:2833588-2836879 GCF_028583685.1 Petaurus breviceps papuanus | reverse complement strand
CTCTCTCTCTCTCTCTCTCTCTCTCTCTCTCTCCCTCCTCTTTCCTCTAGTTCTCTTTCTCCCACACTCTCCCTCCCCTCTCCTCTCTCTCTTCCCCTCCTCTCATTTTCCTTTCCTCTCCTCCCCTCCCTTACTCTCTCCTCCCCTCCTCCTCTCTCTGTCTCTGTGTCTGTCCCTGTCTCTGTATCTCTTTCTCTTTCTGTCTCTATCTCTGTCCCTCTGTATCTCTCTCTGTCTCCCTTTGTCTCTCTGTCTCTCTCTGTCTCTGTCTCTCTCTCTCCTCAAGATCAACTAAACCTTCCAAGTTATTTTTTACATATGGCACTTGAATTTCTTTTGGGGCTACAGAGCCATGGTTCAGGACCTGGTACATTCCAGAAGGAAACAAGTGTTGCCCACCAACCAAGCAAGCCCCTCTGTCAAGGATAAAAGGAAACTTTTTTTAAAAAGTTCAAAATAATGACATATTAAGGCTTCATGTAATATATGGAAAATGGTCCTGTAACCACAGATTTTCCTCCCAGAGCAGCCCTTGAACAATGATCAGAACAGAAGAGAACATGTGTTAAAAATTAAGTTAGCGTCCAAATGAAAAATGTTTAAAAAGCACAGCCTCGTCATATGTAGAAATACTTGGGGCTTGAAGAGGAGACTAATCAAAGAGCAAACCTAACTTCTCTGGGACCAGAAAAATCCCAGACGCTGAAAAGATCAGCAGCACATGTGCTCCCTGGTGAGCAAGGGGGAAAAATCATCTCTGTAAAATGATTGCATCTTACATGAGAAGCTGGACAGTAATTTGGTGAGGACATTTCCCTCTGAAATGGGACACCGGGAGCAGAAGAAAACACAGGAGAGATTGTGGGAGGGGTTAGGAAGGGAATCTCCCCTGTGGATTTCACCCATCACTTTCTGAATTGCAAGTTGCTGATAGGCATACACAAGGATTCTAATATGTAAGATGAGGATATGGGACTGGGTGATCTCAATGCACCTTACTAGGTTTAGATCCTATAAACCTACAGTCAGATCTGTTCCACTCTCTTGCTCTAGTTAGTACCTAGCAAGGTGCCAGTTGCAGAGAGGTATTTAATAAGTCCCAGTTGATGACTGATGAGATAACTCAGTAGGTACTCATTTGGGGGATGGTAACATCGGGGCTAAAACTGTGTGTGTTTTTTTTCCTCCTGTGGGAAACCACTCCCTGCCTTGCATTGCTTGCTGATGGTAAGCCGCCTGGGGTGGGGGACTTGCTTTTCTGTATGTTTATTGGAAGGCACTGGGCAAATTGCAACAAACTCCACAGTGATAACAGTGAGTAAAAATTTCATGAGATGCTATCAAATGATTCATTAAAAGAAAGATGCAGGATATTACCACCAACTGCTATCCTGTCATAACATCATCAAAGCGCTAATTAGGTTGTCTGGCATGATTTGTTATTTATTTATTTAAGAAGCCCATGTTTTCTTTAGTCCTTGGTTTTGTCCTTTTCAGCTTCTTTTCTTATCATTTGCTTTTGTGGGCATTGCAGTCCTATTGTCAGCAGTGGAAGATAGAACCACTTTTCTTTTGGAAACTGAACTTGTCTTTGTTCTTTCCTCTTCTTCACCCTTTCTGTTCTGAGTCAAGCTTCACAATCACAATAAAATGAAAGGACACAAGCAGAGGAGAAAGTATGGTGTTGATGGCACTATCAGGAAAATGAGGATACTCATTCCTTCCAGAGCCTTAGTGATCAAGCTCTTCCCCTCATGGGAGCCTGCTGGTATCCCTGAATTTATTCCATCCAGTCTTAAGTTGATAGGATTTAATTAGTTGGCCGCTGATCAGCATTATTTTCGTGTATGGAGGCTAGTGGGTCCAATCATCAGTAAACTTGTGAAACAGGAAAAAATTATCTTAGAGTTCTTCAACCTCTGTATAAAGGTGCTGGATTTGTCACTGGAAGAGTTGGGTTCAAATTCCAGCCTTCCCATCTATTGGTTGTATTAGAGTGGACAAATTGCTTAACCTCTAGGAGCCTTTTTTTTATCTATGAAATGAAGACAATAACATTTGTCCTAAGAGGTGTTTCAAAAGCATATCAAACTTAATAGCCCCCAAATAAAAGTCATTATATTCCCTCCCCAAAATTGTGACTCTTCCAACTTATGCATTTACTTTAAGAGCACCTTCATTCTCCTTCTAGGTGCCCATTTTCACCAACTAAGGATGAACCTTGGCTGTCCCCTTTTTCTTCCCCCTCAAACTCATATCCAATTAATTTCCAGGTATTGATGATTCTAACTCTACAGTACCTATCTATTACTTTCCCCTCAGGCAATGTCCAATATAATTTAAGGCTTCATCACCTCTCTGTGACTGTCAAAATACTCTCTTATTTTGTGTCTCTTCTTCTAGATGATATACTTGTCAATCTAGCTTTCTGACAGTTACCAAACTGATTTTTCTCAGAAAACTAAGCTGACTATGTGACTCACTAGCTCAATAGTCTTCAGAGGCTCCCTTTTTTCTTGAGGGTAATCTACAAAATCCTTGGTCTGTATCTCAAAGATATCCACAGTATGACTCGCATCAACATTTATAGGCATTTCAAATTGCTTCACTTCATGATCTCTCTTCCTCCCCCACGAAACAAGAAGGCAATCAATCTGATATAGATTACACTTGGGCAATTGTATAAAACATATTTACACATTAGTCATGTTGTAAAAAAAAAAAAACCACACAGACCAAAATCAAACAACCAAAATCAATTTTAAAAAAACAAGAAAAAAATTTGGAAGTATGTTTCAATCTTCATTCAGACTCCATCAGTTCTTTCTTTGGAGGTGAATAGTATTTTTCACCATAAGTCTTTCAGAATTGTCTTAGATCATTGTATTGCTGAGAAAAGCTAAGTCATTTACAATTAATCATGGTACAATATTATTGTAACTATGTACACTGTTTTCTTGGTTCTACTCACTTTACTTTGCATCAGTTCATTAAAGATTTTCCAGTCGTTTTTTTTCTAAAATTATCTTGTCCATCATCATTTCTTCCAGCACAATGATATTTCATCACAATCATATATCACAACTCCTTTAGCCATTCCCCAGTTGATGGGTATTACCTCAATTTCCTATTCTTTGCCATAACAAAAAAAAGCTGCTAAAAATAATTTTCTACATGTAGGTTCTTTTCCTTCTTTCTTTCTTCCTTCCTTCTTTTCTTCCTTCCTTCCCTTCTTCCTTCCTTCCTTCCTTCCTTCCTTCCTTCCTTCCTTCCTTCCTTCCCTTCTTCCTT
>NW_027186457.1:2786740-2833488 GCF_028583685.1 Petaurus breviceps papuanus | reverse complement strand
CTTTCTTTCTTTCTTTCTTTCTTTCTTTCTTTCTTTCTTTCTTGACCTAGTAGTATATTTCTGTGTCAAAGTTTATGCAGTTTTTATAGCCCTTTGGGCATCATTACACATTGTCCTTCAGAATGGTTGAATCAATTCATAACTCCACCAGCAGTGCTTTAGTGGACCAATTTTCCTATATCTCTTCCAATATTTTTATTTTTATTTTCTGTCATAGTAGCTAATCTGACAGGTGTGAGGCGGTGCTTCAAAATTGCTTTAATTTGAATTTCTCTTACTAATTGTGATTTAGAGCATTTTAAATATAACTATATATAGCTTTGGTTTCTTCAGCTGAAAGCTTCTTGTTCATATTCTTTGACCATTTATCAAATGGGCAATGACTTGTATTCTTAAAAAATTGGATTCAGTTCTCCACATATTTGAAAAGTGAGACCTTTTCAAAGAAACTTGCTTTAATTGTTTTTTCACAGTTATGATTAGTGGTTATTTCCTTCCATCCTATTCCCCTGCCATTTATCCTTCTCTCTCCTTTCACCCTCTCCTCCTCAAACGTGTTTTGCTTCTGACCACTGCTTCCCTTAATGTACCTTCCTTTCTATCACCTCACTTCCCCACTCTTTTATACCCTTCCCCTCCTACTTCTTTGTATGGTAAGATAGATTTTTATACCCAACTAAGTGTTTATGTTATTCATTCTTTGAGCCAATTATTATAAAAATGAATTTTAAGTGTCTTTGACCTCCCCACATCTACCCTTCCATTATGACAGCTCTTTTGAATCTCTTTCATGTGAGATAATTTACCCCATTCTAACTCTCCCTTCCCCTTTCTCCCAGTGCATTCCTCTTTCTTATAACTTAACTTTATTTTTTAGATATGATCCCATCATAATCAACTCACAACTGTGCTCTCTGTCCATGTATATTCTTCAAAGATGTCCTTAAAATGATAAACTTCTTAGAACTGACAAGTATCATTGACAAGAATGTAAATAGTTTAACCTTATTGAATCCCTTATGATTGCCTTTCTGGTCTATTTTTTTTTTATGTTTCTCTTGTGTCTTTTACTTGAAAGACAAATTTTCTATTCAACTCTGGTCTTTTCTTCAGGAATTCCTGAAAGTCATCTATTTCATTAAATATCCATTTTTAACCCTTGGAAGATTATACTCAGTTTTAATGGGTATGTGATTTTTGGTTGTACTCCTAGCTCCTTTGCTCTCCAGAATATCACATTTGAAGCACTCCACCCCCAATCCTTTAATGTAGAAGCTGATAAATTGTGTCTTATCCTGACTGTTGCTCCCTGATATTTGAGTTGTTTCTCATTGCTTACAATATTTTCTCCTTGACCTGAGAGTTCTGGAATTTGACAATAATGTTCCTTGAAATTTTAATTTTGAGATATCTTTTAGAAGGTGATTGGTGGATTTTTTTCAATTTCTATTTTCCCCTCTGGAACAAGAATACCAGGGCAGTTTTCCTTGATAAATTCTTAAAAAGATGATGTCTATTTTTTATCTTAGCTTTCAGGTAGTCCAAATGATTTTAAAATTCTCTCTCCTCAATCTATTTTCTAGGTAAGTTTTTTTTTTCTAATGAGATATTTCCCATTTTTTCATTCTTTTTATTTTTTTATGTCTGTGGAGTCATCAGATTCCACTTGTCCAATTTTGCTTTTTAAGAATTATTTTCTTCAGTGAATTTTTGTACATCATTTTTTTTCATTTAACCAATTCTGTGTTTAAGGAGTTATTCTCTTGATTGGATTTTTGTGCCTCTATTACCATTTAACTTAATTCTTATAGTAAGGTATTATTTTCTTCGTTTTATTTATTTATTTATTTTGGGTCCAGGTTTTACCAAGTTTTGGATTGTTTTTTCATGATTTTCTTGAATCACTTTCATTTCTTTCCCCAATTTTTCCTCTACTTGTGTTGTTTGCTTTTAAAAATTCTTTCTGAGTTTTTCAAGGAACCTTCTTTTGGGTCTGAGACCAATTCACATTTACTTTGAGACTTTGGATGCAGCAGTTTTGGCTTTGTTGTCTTTCTGAGTTTATGTTTTGATCTTCCCTGTCACTGTAGTTACTTCCTATGTTCAGGTTCTTTTGTTGTGATTGTAGTTTGCTCATTTTCCAGCCTATGTTGACTTTTCATTTTATGGTAAAATTGGGTTATGTTCCCCGGGTGAAAAAAAAAAAAATTGTCTACAGCTTCAGCTTTTCTGGGCAGCTGTTTTTAGAGCTAGTTCTGGGGTTCTGTACGTTTTCAATTCTTTTAAGGTGCCATGATCTCTGGAGGGGTATGTCTACTACTCTTCTGGCCTATTTTTCAGTCTATGAATGGCCACAAGTACTCTTCTCTGTCCTGGACCTGTGACCAGTGTCCTTGTTCCCCATACCATTGCAAGCTCTAGTGTGCTATTGATTCTCTTCACCCTGAGACTGCAACCTGGAACAGTGTATGGGCTGTGCAGCAGAGGCCTATTCCCAATGCCTGCAGAGTCCCCTGCAGTCTCCTCCTGACCAGCTGTCTGACCCTCCTACCACCTGTGTGCTTGGAACTCCAGAAGTCACCTCCACTGCTTCGGTCATCCTCATGGCCTGCTGCTGAATTTCCAGGGTGCTGCTTGTGCTGGGCTTCCCTCCATTCTCACCCCAGTGAGACGGACTTTCCTGTCAAACTTCTAAGTTGTCTTAGACTGAAAATTGTTTTTCCCTTGTCGTTTTGTTGATTCTGTGACTTCAAAATTCATTTTGAGGCATCATTTCAACATTGTTTGGAGGGGAGGTAGTGCTAAGGAGAGTCTCTATCTTTGCTTGTCCATTTTGCCTCTGCCCTCCAACCCCTCTAGTTCGTAAAACTGTCTCCCTCTGGAGATGACTTTGGATCCCTTTATAAATACGTTGTCTTTATTTATCTGAATATAGCTTGGATCTTTTAAGTGGAATGTAAGTTTCACGTAGGACTCTTTGCTTTCTGTCTTTGGGTTCATCATATCTAGTATAATACCTAGGGCACAGCAGGAGCTCAATAGACGTCCACTGAATTGAACTGAATTACCTATCCTATCAGAATGTGTGTATTAAATGAAGCAATGAATGCCAAACATTCAAAACACTTCATCATTGTAGCTTATATCTTTCCCTTTCCAGGCCATCCCTCCCTTCTCTCTACCCATATCCTCTTGCTACCTCTCACCTTCCAGGCTATCACGAGATTATTGGAATGAATTTGTGTCAATAGACTGCCTTTTTTTGGAGGCATCCAGATGACTCTTTAACTCTCATTGTAGAATGGAAGGCATTGTCTCTGATGGGAAGACTTTCAGAGTGTATCAGGAAATACGTATTGCTCCTCAAATTCTACCACATAAGGTGATCTGACTACAGCTAACAGTCAGTTCTGAAAGGTGGCAAGACATCCCCCTCCCTTAGAAGGAGGTGGAGAAGAATAGACGCAAGCATTCCTGAGACTAGGGAAGCCTCTGTTGGTCTGTGTGGAGTACCTCTCTTCCTCACTCCACAACTGCTTCCATATTTCTCTGGGTACTGTGGTTATTCTCTTCTTGTGGCTATCAGGAACCTTTGTCCTTGGGAAATTTGGGGGCAGGTGACTCTCTAGGTGTTGATGTGGCCTGTTCTTCACACTCCAGAACTGAAGTAGGGCCTTCTGCCCCTCCCACTTCTGAAGGGGTTCAGTCCTGGATAGTCAGCAGACAAATATACCCCGGCCTCATTAGACAAAACTTTCTGAAGCAGAGAGACCTGCCAACGGCTTTCTGGCTTTCTTTACCCCCAATTATACCGGCCTGTTCTTGACAGGTTTAGCCTGACAGGCAAGGCTTGCCTCAGCATGTGTCCCTGAAGAGGCCTGTGTTTATGTGCCCAAGTGGGGGCAAAATCCTGGGCCAAAACACCATTCCAGCTGTTTTCACAAGACACCAATGAACCATTTTTTCAAGAGAACTTCTTTTGCCATGGCAGCACTCAAGGGCTTATGAGCAGGGGAAAGAGTCACCCATCCCTGAATAGGTGAAATTTTCTTCTCCTCAAAAGTCTTTGTGATCATATGGAATGGGATAAGTTTCATTTACATCACCATAGATTTAGAGCTGAAAGAAAATTTGGAATCTGTCTAGCTCAAATGCCTCATTTACAGCTCAGGAAACTGAGGACCAGGAAGTTTCCATGATCCACAGCTATAATGGGTAGCAGGTGAGTAGAGCCAATAGAATTCTTGAATTTTCTTTCCTTTTCTTCTCAGTCAGACCCAACAACTCTTTGTTGCTCAATTCAGAACACCCAGAGATTGACTGTCCTTGAGTTACTTTTTCCCATGTAAATGTATACCTAAATAAAATATTGGTGCTACGAAATACCTTACCATGCTTTTCACCCTCCTAACCCCAACCCCAAGTGAGCCTCCCATTCTCACTTTGGGAGCAAAACAAGTCCCTGATTCTTTTGCTCAGAGATGGAGAAGATGTGTCCCTGCTATTCTAAATTAAAACTTGGAATCTAATTCTTTTATAAAATCAGTATGATCAATGGTGTTTCATTATATCCCAAATAGTAAAATAAGCATTTCACTTCAGTTCTGTTATGGGTTAAACAGGCTTTTGTGATTGGTAGGGGAGGTAAGCACAGCATTTATAATTATTGTTTGTAAGGCAAAATGAGATTCAAGTTCCAGCCAACTTACTTTTGCCACACAACTGGGGACTGCTTACATTAATAAGGAATTTATAAAGTCTCTTTACTAATGCTTTTTCTGTCTTTGGAAAGAATTTTTTTTTAAACCTAGTCCCCTCAAACCCTCCTGTGGTATGAACTAATCCTAATTTTCCTTTTTTGTTTTTATCATTCCTTTTGCTGTGTATACTTTCTTGGCTCCCATCACTATTTCCCATTCCCCCTACAGGGTTTCTCTTTTCTCCCTTAGATCTGGGAGTAATCCTTCATGAAGTCATGTTTGAAAGCCCCTTCCTCGTCTTATTCTCTCCTTTCAGAAGAGCCGCCTTTCTTTTGCTTTAATTGTAACATCTCAGAGGTTTCCCAACGCTTTTTTTTAACATGCACGTGGATTTATCAGTATAATTTCATTACCTGCTTCTGGCATTTTTGCTACATTCAATGCCAGTAATGAGCAATGAGCCTAGAGAATCTTTAGCGCTTCCCAGATGGATTAATGAACACTTGTTGCATGTTTTATTAAATTAATGACTACCCTCTCCCCATTAAATGTGGCATTCATAGCAATCATTTTGACTACAACAGTGTCCCACTGTCTGAAATTTCAAGCAAAATTTTCATAAAACCATCGGCTTGACCATCCTCCTTTCCACTGTCATCTCTGCTGTCCCCTTGGCACATCAGTGAAGGAGGCGGGGGTGAGTTCAGCTTCTACCTGGAGAATAGTACAGTGGCCGGTCAGACTCACCTTGACACAGCCTGAAAAAAAGGTAACACTCAGGTAACACCTATCAACAACAGAACTCATTTGGGATGCTTTATTGTTTGTTTGTTTGGTCATTTGTGACTTCCTTTGGACCTGCTGTATGTCTTTGGATACATTCATAACTTTTTAATAATAGTAGACTTTGTATCATGATTTGAGGTTTCCAGAATATGGCAGATGCTTTATCTCATGTGTTTACACCATTTACTCCATTTTACACATGAAGAAACTGATCCCAGGAAGACTTAAGTGTTTTATCCAGAGTCACAGAGCCTTGAGTCTAAATTCTCTTGACCATTGGAAAGCCCCATGCTTTCCCCACTGTGTGAGACTGCTTCTACTAGCTGACCCATTCAATGAGAAGAGTGACTTATTCCCCAGAGAAAAAGCAGTTGAAAGGAGAAAAGCTTTTCATTCTCCCCTTTGTTGGGTCCTGACTTTCTCTTTCTAGGTTTCTGAGGGGGAACACTGGCCAAGATTGTTTGATAGAACTTCTGATATAAAATGGGAGATAGTCTGATAGCTTGCACATATTTGCCCAACACTTTTTTTAGTTTGAACAGACTCTGAAACTTCCCATGCTTTTGAGTTAAAGTTTGCAAACCGGTTTGTCTACTTCCCTCTTAAAAATTAAGCACAGATTAAGTCTTGTTGAGGAATGAATGAGTTTCAAGAACTAATCTGTTCTTGTTAAAAAGAAAGAAAGAAAGAAAGAAACTGTATGTCTTAAGAGAAACATACTAGAGAACAAAGCAGGGCGGGCCTGTTTGTGTCTGAAAACAAGATCCTGGCACTTATATCCAAATTAAAGGTCTCTGAACTGAAATTGGGGCTCACTAATATTTCTCTTCCCTTCCAGATTTGCTGAGCTTATAAATATCAATTACAAGGTCTGAGTAAATTATAGGGATGTTGAACCTGGAATAGCTAAAGCCCTTTAAAGTGTCTATATAAGGATAATAAGGTGATTGTGGAAATCTGCTGAAGGAAATCTCGCACATATTTATAGATAATTAATACAGTGTGCGGAAACTGGAAATCAGCACTGAATTTTTTAAGGCAGTAATTTAAAAGTGCATTATGGCAACACATTAAGTTAACAGTTACCCAAACAAGGAAATGTTAAGATTATTAAGCTAATTAAGGGTAATAAAAACAAGTTAAGGTATACTGCATATCATAAACCTGATTTAAAACACACACACACACACAGACACATACACAACTTAATACCTTGAGGAGACTACAAGCACTTTCAGGCATTTCATGTATTGATAAATTCCTGGATCTCTGTGTTTCAGGAAAAGGATGATGTATGAAAAATATATTCCCTTGAGAAGCATCAAAAAAAGGCGGGGGCAGCAAGGAAATGTTTCTGTGTAACCTAAGACCCTTTAAAAGACACATGTGAATGCATGAGCACTTGCTTTGTCTCTACACGATGACTGATGGCCATTCCAAGGGCATGGTTTTTGAAACCGTTCAGTAATACATCTGATCACACTCATCCTTTAGATGCAATGGCCTTTATCATGATCTTTGGGCGTCTTCCCATTTCTGGTTATAAAAGACAGTGACCTCAAGTCAGATTCTTTGTCTTAGATTTCTTTCCTCCCCTACAACAGCTACTGACTTAAAATGAATCTGTAACTTGCAAGACATTTGTTGGAGTCGAAGAACAGAACTCGGCTGATTCTAGTAATTTACTTTTCTAGATTATTTGATCATTAAAGCACTTTCCTCACACACACCCTGTATTAGGTAAGGCAGGTATTACTATTCCCATTTTACCACTAGAGGCACTGAGGCTCAGAGAATAATCTGCTCATGGTAATAAGAAGAACAGAGCAGGAACTAGGAAGTTTTCTATCTATGCACAGACTTCCCCCAGGAAAATCATGTGAGATAATGTAAAAATATGAAAAAATATCTACAGTTGAGGGCAGGGGTGGGTTGCTATTTCTTAGTGGAGAAACAGAGAAACCAGGAGTGCTGGTTTGTGTTGGGGGAAAATGCGACATCATTTTGGGGAGGGGAGAAAGTTGAGGTGGGGATAAAATTCACCTTAGCTCACCATCTGTTAGCTTGTTATTTTAACTGATTATCCTTGCTAACTAGGTGCTAAGCGCTTTTGTTTCTTTGCTGCAGTAGTGAAAGAGAAGTTAGCACTCTCTAAATTTCAATGCCTTGGGCAGGGCAAACCCCTGGTTTCTTCTCTCCAGTTGGGAGTCAGGGCTAGCAAGTAGGAAAGCTACAATTTAAACAGGTCTTTTGACACTAAAACCACTTTTCTTTTTCCCTTAATTGCTTGGTTTTGTGTGATTATCATATGTCCTTTGATTGATAGAAAAAAGAAAAAGGTCACTCTATCTAGATAAGATATTTTAAAAATTTAAAAATTAGGATGTTTTTTTAAATGCATAGCCTAATTACATTTTTACATGGTAGTATCTATTTTTGTGCAGACTTTTTTGCAAGCAATTATTTTAGAGACAGCCCAAGGTGATGCCCCCTTTCCAAATTAGCTATACTTGCTTATATGAACATTTTAAAAAAAGATTATGGGATTCTGGTGAGGGAAATCTCACCAGCATTTATTATAGTATGTGACTTTGCAGCTCCAAATAAAAGTAGGCATAATATTTCTGCACCTGGTAGAGATCCCTTGTAAAAACGTGCCACTTAGCTAACTTGGCTATGCTGGGGTAAGAGAAAAAAAAAAAACAAGAAGTGAGAAAACCCACCAGGAGAATTGCTCAGCTCTAAGTAAAGGGAGTAAGAAGCTATTTTGATTCATCAGCTTTATGAGTCTAAGGCAGGCAATAAGGAATCCTAGCATATTTTAAAACCTCCCTGTTTCTTCCTGCTTCCACGAGAAGAGGATGGTTTGCAGTTGTCCAGATGGAGTGGAGGTGGGGAGGGGATAGCAGGTAATTTTCCTTTGATTTAAGCAGTTGGAATTTGGAATCTAAATCTGGTCTGGTTATATATTTGTAACATACATTCCTCGTTCCCGAGATGAACTTTATTTATGAACTTTCCCTTTTCCAAAAGAGGAAATATTTCTCCAGAAGAAGAAAAAAAAATTCAAAATTAAAGTCATAAAGTGGGAAATAACCAGGATTTTTTTGGTCTTTGTGAGATTTTTTTCTTTTAAACTAAGGTTCTGGAACCTTTGTCTTGAGGGCTGATCCCATGATTTCTTTGACATTGCTAACTCCCATGTGAGGAAACTCACTCTACAAATGAAGGTTAACACCTCTGAAACTTATGGTCTTAGAGAATTGCCTAAAATACAGTGAGATTAAATAATTTTTCTGAGAGTCAAACAGCCGGTATATATCATATCTCAGCCAGCTCTCTCTATTCATTGTGTACAACAGCCTCTGTCCTAAGTTCCTAAATGAGGAGGAAAGTGATTTGAAAACTTAGTACAACTTTATCATCAAGATCCTATCAAGAATTTGGGGGTGGACAAATAAAAAACGACTTCCTCAAGCCCAAAGGATCATTATCATTATTATTTTTTTTCCGAATGATCAGAATGGTTTGAAAGATTCAAAGCTCTCATGGTTCTCATGGGAGTTGATTTTTGCAAGATCCTTTTTCAAATATTTTCACTTTTCATTAGTATTCTTTGCAATTATTCTTCACTTTATTAAGCTACACTGCAATCCCATAAAGACGATGCATTTGACTTCAATATTATAATTTACTTTGATGCTTATCATTTTACAAGGCTTTTTCCCTTTCCTTCCCTTCCCTTCCCTTCCCTTCCCTTCCCTTCCCTTCCCTTCTTCCTTTTTCCTTTTTCCTTGGATTACAAACAGTTGGGATTTCTCCCTCATCTTAAAAAAAATGTAATGCAATTTTATTAGTCCCTGTTATTGGAATGCTCTTTTAATAGGCTGTCCAGCTCATGATGTCTTAATAAACACCAATCACTCATTACTATATTTCTCCCTGACTTTTATTCTGCCAGGTTTGAAATGTCCCACCTCACAGAACTTTCACTTACATTAGTCAGTAATCATTTTCCTAATTGAACTCTTTCTTGTCAAAGTTATTTTGACTTTTAGCCAGAATTTTATTTTCCAATTTTTTTCCCAGTGTTTCCTTTCTTTATTTGGTGTTTACACGTTTCAGGAATTAGCAGCTTTTCTCATTTCCCACCACACAGCTATTGCTCAGCCCTGTGTCTGGCTCCTTTAATCTTTTCTCTTCAGTCAGTCATTTCCAATACTTCCATTCCTTTAATCACTGGAGTTGCTCCTCCTTGAATTATATCCGAATATTCAAGGATGAAGGTCCCCAAGAATAAATGCTGTAGTACAGGTGCAGTCTCACTAGAGTAACAGGGAAGAAAATGAAAGGGCATGGACATTTCTAGAATATTTCCTAACCTATTACATATTTGGATATAGCCTGTTCATGACCATTTTTTCCTTCAAGAACAATCCTTTTTTTTTACATGTGCAGTCAAGCAAAACACATTTCCATATTAGTCATATTGCAAAAGAAAACGTAAACAAAACAATAAAAATAAAGTTAAAAAATACGCTTCACTCTGCTTTCAGAGTTCCTCAGTTCTCTTTCTGGAGGTAGACAATATATTTCATCATGAGTCTTTTGGAGTTATCATGATCAGAGTAGTTGTCTTTCACCTTTGATCTTCCTTACCGTAGCATGTTTAGCCATTCTCCAATTGACAGGCATCCCCTCAATTTCCATTTTTATACAAACAGCTCCTTTCCCCTTTTCTATTACCTCTTTGGGAGACAGACCTAGGAATGGTATTGCAGGGTCAAAGGGGATGTCAAATATTATAGCTCTTTGAATGTGGTTTCGAATTGTTCTACAGAACGATTGAACTAGGTCACAATGCCAACAGTGCATTAGTGTCCCAAGTTCCCCACATACTCCCCAGAAAATTCATTTTCCTTTTCTGTCATAGTAGCCAGTCTGGCAGGTGTGAGGTGTCATCTCAGAGGTTTTTTTTTTTTAATTTGCATTTCTCCAGTCAGTAGAGATGTAGAGCAATTTTTCATGTAAGTATGGACAGCTTTGATGTCTTCTTCTAAAAACTGCCTTAAGAACAGTAAAATTGACTAGTAGGAGATAAAATGCTCACTTGCACTAGGACTAGGTCTCAGGAAGATATGGGTTCATATCCTGTAGCAGCAAGCACCCCAGCATCCCCAGGGGGGCTGCCACCACAGGTTCTTGGATCTGCTTTGATAAAGGAAAGCAACTCAAAATGGGTTAACAAGCTTACTTTAATCAGTCAAATATGTATCTTTACCTAGTTCAGGGGAAAAAGGTCAGCACCCCGAACTTCAGAATATACAGACAGAATTATCAAGACAGAGAAACAGATCAAGTACACAGTTTTCAAACTGTCCAACCATTACATCCACACCCAATCAACATCTGGGTTTCAACATCTGGGTTTTTCAAAGCCGAGGGGGGGCTCTCAACAATGGCTTCCCAGAATCCAGATCAAATCACAGAACACTTCTCAAAGTGAGTCCCAAAACAAAGCCTCAAATCAGGGCTTATATAGCCTTCTCCTGGCTCAGAGAATGTAACAACTTTCTTGACCCACTGGCCAATCAAAAAGTATCTTCTGAAAAAAACAGGCCTCCCACCCCAGGCTCCAGGGGCACTTTAGCCTAGGGGCAGGGAAGATCTTTAAAATTTACATTCCCATTACATATCCCATCTCTCCCATTTATAGCTGATAAATTGAATAGATTTTGCAAGCTCTAAATTCCTATGTACACATGAGCAGTAACAAAAATGGTTATGTTAATAATGCTTTAAAGCTAGTAGGCATTTGCATGCATTATCTTATGTAAATCTCACAATAGAAATTGGATGATTATTTACCCCATTTCCCAGATGGAGAAATTGAAACTCAAGGACATTGTGATTTTCTCAGTGTCACACAATTATCAATTTGCTGTAATTTCTACTTGTAGAGTGCTTTCCATTTTTGCCAAGTGTTATTCTCAGGACAGGTCTACACAGTAATATTATTGAGATAGTATAAGCAAGTCCTACCATTCAGTCACAAGATAATACTGTAAATCATTCAACTGGTTATAGAGATTCAGATTGGCTGCTTGATAGTAATTCAAGCTAATACTTGAGCTGCAAAAATGCTGATGAACCACACTCTGTTATTTAGTTACTACATGGTACAAATATCATTTCTATGGAACTATCTATCCCCTGCAATGCTATTTTGGTGAATGCCAAGATTTAGCAAAACAAACTATAGTCATTAGGGGATACCTGTGATTCTCATTTTCTATAGATTTTCTTCTCTGTCTATCTCTTCCAGGCTTTTTTCCTTTCTGTAGAATACTATGTCTTAGATTGGGGGTGTCCAATGTGCTTACCTTTAGTCACTACTGACTATGTGGAATGGAAAAGGGAAAAAAATAAAACAGTTAGTTTATGCCAAGCACTGGGAATATATATATGGAAAATGTATTTGTTCTTTAGTGTCAAAGTATTCACAATTAAATTGGAAAATACAAAACTTAAAAAGTAGTTTAGATACAGGGCAGATAGAAAGACTCAGTGTTCCTTAAGATGAATGGCAAGGCATATGAGAAGTCCCAGGAGTACTAAAGGTACAGCAACAAAGCAGATGACCATGTCTCATATCTGGAGAGCATATGTACTTAGCATCTAATAGTGGAAGAAGGATTATAGTTAGTGACTTCCTGTTGATTGAAGGAATATGGGCAGTCATGTCCATTCAAGGGTCTGCTGGGAATGAGAGATCTCGGTGGAGTCTAGGCAGATGGGGCATGGGAATGGACTGACGTTACTGGAGAATGGTTACTGAACCGATCTGATTGCCTCTACCCACTAGCGCATGGTGGTGAATTCTGGGAGGGGGAGGATCATAATGGAGAGGTTGGGAAAGGGTCCTAAGTGGGTCTGGCCAGCTCTGTCTTGACCATCTCGCCTGAGGGTGGGCTATGAATGGTAGTGGTGGTGTTGGACTGGGAATATTGAGGGAAGAGGCCCCATGCATATCTGATCAGCTCTACTCTGAAGTTGGAATAGGACCAGATCCAACTTTTAGTATTTGGTTGTGAATTCTGTGGGAGACAAGGCACAGAAATGTGGTGAATGGGTATTTCCTATCATGTTTCACAAGCAGCATGAGGGAGAACCAGGAAATACCCATACATGAAATCACTGCATATACACATAAGGTTCCTCTTACTTCCTGGGTTCTGAATTTCTAGAAGTTAGAGTTCAACTTTGCTCTCCTTCCAATCTCTAACACTTAATGGACTTAGATTGATGGGGGGGGGGGGTGTGGAATAAACAAACAGACAAAAAATGGATTGTCATGAGGTTGGCAAGCAGCTAGATATGTGATTAGACACTTGAGAAAGTCTATTCCAATTATATCTTTTCCCACAAAGGGAGAAGGAGGATTTAACCAGAAACAGCCAAGATGACTGATAAATTTGTAAGTGTAGCCAATGAGGACCAATGGAAATGTAACAATCTATGCATCCATTCTTATCTAATATACTTATTTTCTGTGTATTCAAAGGTATCTGAAGTCTGCTTAACATAACTTGCTGTATTTCTGTGTTACTTATAACTGTTGTCATTTTGATATCACCATCATTATATTTTACTCCTGAGTATAACCCATTGCAATACCCATGGTTCACAAGTCCTATATGTCAACCATCAGTCTTGGGAGAGTCAACAGTCTCTTGGTTAGACCTTGTGTATCGTGGTGTTTTCTGAGCACTGAATAAAAAAGACAAGGTTTTTGTGTCATAGATTGTCATCTTTCCTCATTGCAGCCTTTGTTTGGATAGCTCCCCCTGGTGCTACTGTCTGTAGTGCTAATGCAATATTCACAGTGTCAATGGCAATTGTAAATGTGCTGGCATAGTTTTCAATCGCAAAACATAAAAAAAGACTTTCCATAGAAGACAGAAGCAAAACATTTATTCAGACATCAGAAAACTGAATCCCAAAATCAGAACATCAAATTCATCATAGTAGCAAAAAAAGTTAATACACCATAACACTGCAGAGAGCCACACCATCCTTTAGCCTTCCCACAAACCAACACTTGCAAACCTAGCTGTCATGAAAGGGAGAAAACACTCAAAAGCCTAGCTGTCTCCCTGAGTGCATCCTCTCTCTCCCACACTTAGCTGCTGGGACTCCCAGCTTCCTGTGGGCTCTGCTCTACCCTACCTCCTCCACCCTTCAGCAAACTTCTCCCACCCCAGGCTTCATGTGACTATATTCAGTCTATTGGGGTCATGGGAGATCTTCAAATAAAGGAAGATTTTCAAATTCCCTTCGGTTTATTTAGGGGCAGGGAAGATCTTCAAATTCCCATTACCATGACACTGTCTTCCCTCAAGATTATTTTGTACTTTTTAAATGCATTTTGGCTCTATAAATGTGCATGTTGTCTTTCTGGTTAGAATGTAAATTCCTTAGGAAAGGGAAGACATGGAGGGGGAAAAATTTGGAAATCAAACTATTGTAAAATGCTAAAAGAATTTCTTTACACAAACTTGGGAAAATACTGTTAATGTTAAAAATAAAAAACACCCCAACTCTCCTAACAAGGGGGCAAGTGGATACTTCCTCTAAGCTTATTGCCTACAGTTGCTGTCTCCCTGTCCCCACAGCTCAACCCTGACTTTTCTATTCTTTTAACAGCCATTATTACATAACGGTTTTGTGCTTTGATAGTAAGCACATAATTTCTCTGAATGTAAATCTCAAAGTGGGGATACATGGGTATTTTAAGCATTAGTGCCCCCATAGGCTAAATATGGGCTCCAGAAGGAATACTTTCGATGGTAATAAAAACCATTTACATGCAAAAAAAGAAAAAAGTAAACTTCGTGAAGGAAGAGACTTTCACTTTTGACTTTGCTTTCCTAGTACCTAGTACTAGGCACATAGTAGGCACTTAATAAATGGATATTGATGGGTTGATCATTGATCTAATTATTATTAGGTGAATCCTCTGTGAAAGTAAGCTGTTCCTTTGTCCTTGAAATCTCTAAAAGGACCATACAGAACTTTAAGACGTTTTGCTGATTTTGTTTTCCCTATCAGGTCTTTGGTCAGAGTAGATGAGGAGAAAAAAGGGTAGAGAGTATGTGTTTTGGCAAATGGTGGTGGTGGGGCTGTAAATGAAGTCATTTTGCTTTCTTCTTCATCCTCAGTGGTCTTCAGATCACAACATTCAGGGTTAAACTCCATGCAGTGCTTATCATCCCCTGAATGACAAGTCTTTATAGATCAACTGTCATTTCAGCTGAAGTCAAAAAACCTTGTCATTCATTAGAATTGAAAATCGGGTTTGTACTGTATACAGGATCAGCTCCCTCAGCTATTCTGGGTAGGATTTCTATTAAATTCAGTGAAGTTTCTCTCTGAAGGAAGACTAGCATCAGACCCTTTATTCACTGAGGGGCTGAGTTTTTCATTTTCACAGCTCAACATCATGCCTGGTAATAAATTGACCTGAATTGGAGTCTTAAAACTGTCAATTTGCACTTTCCTTTGTATCTTTGCTTCTCTTAAGAATGTGTAGAATGGTGCCAAGGGACGGACGTTGAAAGAATGCTTTCTCCCCCGCAGCCCCCTGATGTAATTTACAAACCCAATTCTGTGTTTTCATTTCAAGATGTATTCTAGCTTCCTGAAAACCTCAAGGTTAATATAATGAAGTTTTCTTCCCCAAGCTTACAGGTGCTTCTGGCTGATGCTTTCGGCTACTAATTGATATTTGCCACTAAGTGAATCTGAATGTTGATCTTACATTTTTCTAGTGGAGAGGACACAGGGCATCTCTAGGTCAATATCCCATCTAACCACAACAGAATGTAAGCCTCATTCTCAGACAGAAAGCATGCATTTCTTCAAAGATGAAGAAAACTTGAAAGGGGGCAAGGCTAAAGATGGAGACAGTTTCTGGGCGTTCACAGGTAAGCTGATCCTCAAAGATTCTAGGAGATTAGTGTTCTATCAAACAACAGAATATCTCTGGCAGGAAGATTAGGAGGAAGAAGAAAATGCAGGAGTATGGAGGACAGATGTATCTATCGAGTGTAAAAGTCATTCTGATTAGAGCTGGGGGGAAAGTTTTTAAAATCTGGGGAGTGAGCCAGCTTATTTTATTTTTAAGTCTTCCAGATCAGATGATTACAACAAGCATAGGCAAATATAATTATAGAAGACGGAAGCTTAAAGCACACACACACACACACACGCACATGTGTGCATGCACACACACAGATGTAAGTCAACAACAGCTCTTCTCTTCTTGCCTAGTAATATTACTCTACTGTTTGTTGCTTGGGGGTAAAGATGTGTTGGGACAATAAGAGAATTATTTTGCATCTTCCAGAAACTGAACTGAAGGTAGCCAGAAGGAAGCCTTTTGGCAGCTAACTGTCTCTATGAACCAAGTAAAAGAAAAATGGGAAGCATCAGAGATTTATTGCATGAAAAACCAAATATGGAAGCAAGGAGATTCTGATTTTTTTTGTTTGTTTCTGAGAATACTTTGTTTCTGAGAAACTCATCCATGAAATAGAGGAATGAAGTAATGCAGAGAAAAAAATCATTTAGGATTATTTTCAGAGATTGATTTTTCGCAATAAAAACAAAACAAAACAAACCAGAAAAAACAAAACTTAGAGAGACTTTTACCCAACTTGAAGGGAGACAAAGTGATAAAAATGCATTCCTAAAGTACAAAAATCTGAAACTTTTGTCCCATTTATAAATAGCCATTTGTCCAGGCTTGGCATAGTATTATAATTCCATATCAACTCCAACATATCTCCCACCACTCCATTCACCCCCATCATAGGCCATACTCAGTTTTAGGTTTGAAGGAAGGAATGAAAAAGATATGGTTATCTACTGAACCACTGGCCTAACCACTTGAATCTTTCCTCAAGCTCTGAAATATTGGTGGGACTAAGGTTGCGAAAAAGTGACTCCATTGAGAGTCTCCTGGTTTCTCTTTAGTTCTGGCAAGTCACTTATATTTTCTTCATTTCTGACTGTGTCTTAGGATCTCAACTAAGCTGATCACTTTATATATAAAATTTTCTGTATTGTTCATAAGAGGAGATAGATACCCATTGACTTCCAGATTTCACTGCTAAGCATATATACAAATGAGGTTGCTGGTAAAATAAATAAATAAATGAATGAATAAAAGGGAGAGGGCTCATATATACCAAAGTCTTTAAAGAAACACTTTTTTTTGTGTGTGTAGTATCAAGGGAATGGAAGCAAAGAAGACTGTTTATTGTGGAACAACTCAAGTTATGGTACATGAACGCAATGGAAAATTACCATGCTGTTAGAAATGATAAATATGTTTATAGAGAAACATGGAAAGACATATGGCATATGAACTGATACAAAATGAATTAAGCAGAATGATTAAAATAATTCATTTGGAAAGAAGAACAACAAAACAATCAAGAATGAATGCTGTAAAATTATAATGATCATGGTTTCTCTCAAAGAAGAAATGGAAGGACACATCTCTTCCCTTCTCTGCAGAGGTGGGGGAATATGGATTTGGAACACTTAAAACAGATGATTCCAAAAGTCTTAGTGCTTTACACATTATGTAATGTCAGATTTGTTCAAAATGTTGGTTAGTTTTGTTGAATTTCCCCCTTTCTTCTTTATTTTAAGGGGGAGGGATTTATTAAGTTCCTACTCCATGCCAGTCATTGTGCTAAACACTTTACAAATACTTTCTCATTTGATTCTTACAACAATGCATGGATGTAAGTTCTATTACTATCCCTATTTTATAATGGAGAAAACTGAGGTAATAGTAGTTGTCACTTATTCAAGGTCACGCAGCTAATAAATGCCTGAGGTCAGATTTAAACTCAAATCTTCCTGACTCCAGGCCTAGAACCTCTTAACTGCCCAGGATGGGGCAGAGGAGGGAGGATATCTTGGAAAATATAGATGATGGAGAAATGAGAAAGGGAATGAATCTGTGATTGGTGTATGTATATGACTTTCCCAGATGAGGAAACTCTCTACTAAATTTTACCAATGCAAACCCATACCCTTTCTGGGATGTCTTTATTAATTTCCCCAAATGTTAATACCCTTATTCCTAAAATACATAATAGTTAACTCCTTTGTGTATATTTTCTTTACACTTATTTTGCATATGTTTATATCTATAGGTGATATTTCTCTAAATAGTATGTAACCTTTTATATATGTGTATATATATATATAGTATTCATTCATAGTAGGCACTTAATAAAGGCATATTGAATGATTCTCTGTATCTTGCTGTCTTTAAGAGAAACAAAAGAAAACAATTTTTCTTTTTTTCTAAAAGAAGATTTGGTTAAGTTTTTGGCATGTTTACTTGGCTTCTGTTTCAGATTAGTCTTGTAACATTTTCGAGGTTTCATCAAGATGAATCCATCAATATTTATTTATTGTGTGACATTCTCTAAGTAGGATGAAGTCTCTGTGACAGTGACATTAAGTCCTAACCCTTGATATTAACTGATTTTCCTTCATATTCTGGGCAATGATTAGTATTATATTGCAGTTTTTGGTCATGTGTATATGATGAAAAACATTTTTCCATAGCACAAAAATCTAAACAGACTGAAAGTTAAGGCACCTGAAAACCAGAACTACTGAGAAAAAAATTGAATTAACTAAAAGACAAGTGTTCACTGGTCATGAGGAGAAGGGACCTTTGCTTCTCTCCTGTTCAAAAATTAATCACACCACATTGAGCTGATTCATTTCTCTAGTCATGGCATCTAATGTAAGAAAGAAATGATCTTTAAGAAACCAATTAAATACTGTGGATTCATTCATGAATATCACTGGTAAGACAACAAATATTCTTAGAATTTGTCTTTGAGAAGTTATTTGATAATAATGCTGTTTTGTCTTATAGCATCAGTATCATTTGTTTTATATTTTTTCATATCTATGCATTTAAAAAAATACTTTGCCTGAATACCATTTAAGCCATGAAGAGAGGGGAATAGAATGTAATTATTTAGTTTTTAAAAAGTTTCCAGGTCATTTTGATTTGAGACATATGAACACTTTTAGAATTTAAAGTAAGAAAATTGAAAAAAAATTTATAGCCAATAGTTTTGTCTGTGAGCTGATAAACTTCATAAACCTATTCAACTCATTCCAGCAGGATATAAGCCTCTTAAGGGCAAGCACTACGTCACTGGTGTGTTTCTAAAATCTAGTATAATACCTTGAATTTCATAGGGAGTTAACAATCTGGTTGAAAGAACTGAATCCAATTACCTGAGAGGAATCCATGATCATTTTAAACTATTTGCCATTCCCTAAGAAGAAAAAGAAATTCTTTAAAAGAAATCAAGAAATAGAAAGTCAATTTTGATGATGGAAGTCTAATTATCACAATATGGAAGGATTCATTTGGCAGCCTGTCAAAAAATGACACGGGGCTGAAGGAAAATTTAACATCTTCTAATCTACCACTACTATTTTGTAGAACAAGCCTGAGAAATTCAGTAACTTGGCAAGTTGGCTTTCCTGACTTCCAAGTCCTATTCTTTCTATCAAGCAACTCTGTCTATATGATTGTATTGGGAGAGTGACCTAATAAGAGCTCAGCTGTTCTCCTGGCTTAGGGAGAGTGACAATTCATGTAGGGCAGCTTATCTACAGATGTTTTGTGTTTCCTTCCACAAGAATTTCCTAAATGGATTTCAAAGCAAAAAAAAAAAATGGAGAGAATGGTGGAGGAAAAACCAGAATAATTTGGATGAATCTCAGTCTCTAAGAGGGAAGGGAAGAAGGGACAAAAACATTTGTTGAATGCCTACTGTGTGTCAGGAAGTGTGCAAAGCACTTTACAATATTAGCTGATTTGGCCTTTATGACAGCCCTTAGAGGTATGTGCTATCATGATTTGCATTTTACAGTTGAGGAAACTTCAACACAGAGAAGTTAAGTGACTTGCCCAGGGTAATACAGCTAGTAAATGTCTGTAGCTTGATTTGAATTCAGATCTTCTTGCCTCCATGCCCATCACTCTGTCCACTATAAGTTTTAAAGTTTCAAAATAAATCAATAAAGGTTTGGGGCAGCTAGGTGACTCGGTGAATAGAGCACCAACCCTGGAGTTAGGATGACCGGAGTTCAAATCTATCCTCAGACACTTGACACACTTACTAGCTGTGTGATCTTGGGCAAGTCACTTAACCCCAACTTCCCTGCCTTCTCCCCCCCCAAAAAAGACAAAATACATCGATAAAACAAACTTTGCTAAATAATCGTCTTCTATGAACAATGTTTCAAAATACCACGTGTAGGTTCTAAACCAGATTATCCTTTGCTACGTAGCAATAAAGACTCACATTTATATAGTAACTACCATGTGACAGATACTGTGCTAAGTGCTTTTACAAATGCTATCTCATTTGATTCTCATTATTATCCCCATTTTACAGATGAGGAAAGTGAGACAAGTTAAGTGACTTGGCCAGGGTCACATGGCTAGTAAGTATCTGTGACTAGATTTGAGATTAGGTTTTCCTGACTCCAGGCCCATCACTCTATCCCCTATAAGTTTTAAAATTTCAGAATAAATTGATAATACAAATTTTGCCAACTACTCTGCCATGAACAATGGTTCATGTTATGTCTAGGTTCTAAATTAGACTATCCTTTGCTACATCAAAAGACCAGTATTTCTTTTCATGAGCATCACTGTAATTTCATATTAGCTATTGGTAGATTATGAAGACTATTAGTGATTAAGGGGTGTAATGAGAACCCCTATAAAATTATTTTAGAAAGGGGGTGGCTAGGTGGCACAGTGAATAGAGCACTGGCCCTAGAGTGAGGACCTGAGTTCAAATTCAGCCTCAGACACTTAACATTAACTAGCCTTGTGACCTTGGGCAAGAAACAACCCCAATTGCTCTGCTTTACCCCTCCAAAAAAGCAAATGTGTGTGTGTGTGTGTGTGTGTGTGTGTGTGTGTGTGTGTGTAAGAAGTGAAGAATGACTTTCTTAATTTAAATGACAGGGGGAATTTAGATGGATAGTATTCAATCACCTGAGCAGGGTGCTGAGGTTAACTGTTCTAACCTTATGGTAAGTGTTATGAGATTGCCAATGAGTACAACTGGCCATGAGTAGCTAGTTAATATCTTTTTCACTTTATGGAGGAGGGGAAAAAATCTATCTGGTGCTGAGATTTCCTGAGACCCACAAAATAGATATCTGTTTATTACAATCCTGATAATATTATTACTACTCACTAATAAAAGCTGGAAGCAAATTGGGCCATTAGTCATTACTACCTGTTATATCTTTTAAGTGGACAATGTTTTTCAAGTAATATGAACGATCTCATGGACTGTAATTATACTGAAGAGTCAGTAACTATGTCGCTTTCATTTTAATAGCACTATCAATTTTATAGATGAAAGTTTGAGTGAAAACTTCAGGAAACTTTATTTGTAGGCACTCAGCCAAAAATGGAATTACTGTGCTTAGTAGCTTGGAAAAGAAAATAATTTATTGAAACTCACATACATCTCCATTTCTTGTAATACTTGTATTTGTGTGTCTTAATGACCTGGTATAATTATAGTAGAGTATAACATTGTAAGCCAGACTAGTAAAAGTCATAGGAACTTAGAGAATTTCAGAATGGAAAAGGACTTTAGAAACCATCCAGTAAACTTTACCCCAAACCTCATTTACTTGAGAAATGAGGAAACAGCCCAAAAAGATGAAATGAAAAGGTGTTTTTTAAAGAGCTTTGAATCAAGCTTTGAAGTGAGTCAAAATACATAATCATAATTCACAATCCCTCCTAATATAAACTCATAAAATATTACAGTTGGAAGTACTTTAGACATTAGTTCAACTGCCTACGTTAGGCAGCTGGTGGTTCAGAGGATAGAGAGCTGTGCTTGGAATCAGTAAGATGTGACTTCAAATCCAACCTCTCACACTTACTAGCTGTGCAACCTTGGGCAAGTCACTTAAAACCCTTTTTTAAAAAGAAAAAAAAAACAGAAACCAGAAAACTGGTTTTCTCCATTTCTTCTTTTGTAAAATAGGTATAATAGAACCTACCAAAAATAGTTGTGTGAGGATCAGATGAGATGATATTTGTAAAAGTGCTTAGCACAGTCTGGCATGTAGTAGACACTATATAAAGGCTTATTCCCTTTCCTTTATTAAATTGTAAGTCAGGGAAGATGGAGTGTAGGATTATAGATTTAGAGGTATAAAGGAACTCTGAGGTCGACTGGTAAATAAACGAGATTAGCAACAAATGGAATAAAATTCAGTCTGAATAAGCAAACAGTACTAAGTTGAGATCATTCACATTACTTAAGTTTGAACTCATACGTCATTGACTTCAAGTCATCTGGGATCTCTCTTTTCATGAGGTGCAAGGGAGGGAACAAGTATTTAATAAGCCCCTATTATATGTTAAGCACTATGCTAAATAAACCCTTTGCAAATCTTATCTGGATGCCAACTCACTAAGTTTCAGTTTCCTTATCTGTAAAATGGGAATAATTTTACTCATGGAAACTATCTCAAAGGTTGTTGGGTCGAACACCTAAGATAATGTGTTAAAAGTGCATTTCTAAACTTAAGGTGCTAAATATCAACCACTGTTATTTTGTGTTCAACATTGCACATCAGTGGTGGAGATGGGACGAGAAAGTGTTTTTTTTCTAAGGCTTTTCCCGCCGCACCATGGATTATCCACTGGTTTTAAGTCATACAGTAAAGAATGAAAATGCAAATCCATTAGTAAACTCAACACTGTCTCCCAGATTAGAGAACAGGGAAAATTAAAAAGCAAAATCCTGATATCCCTTCTTTAGAATCCATGATTTCTCCTGCTTTCTAATCAATGAAGCAATTCTTCCATTTTCAATCGGTATGATCTCATTAAATCATCATTTTTCTCTTTTAAAAAATTATAATGTCATCTTAGGAACTGTTTTTGTGACCCAGATTTAAGCCACATTTGCATAACCTGCATTTGCGCTGTTCTTGGGGGGGGGGTGTGGGAATGATAGGACTCATGTTGAGTAAGAACTTCTTCACCAAGACAAATTAAGGGAGAAATATTTAGCTTGTTGTGACCAATCTTATTTATTCTTGGACGTTGAACAAAAAAACTTCCAGAGGTGAAAGCAAATTAACAAAACAATAAAAGCAAAAATCCTGAATCTCCTTTTGTCTCTGTGTTCTGAATGAGGTATCATTTCTTCATATTTTTTTTGAAATGTGTTGTTTTATCTTTCTTCCTTGATGTCATCATTACTATATTGATTACATCGATGCTAGTACTGAGATAATGCTATCGTCCCTCTTCAATGAGTTCAATGCCTGGTTAACAGTCTTTTCTCCCAGTTTCCTACCTTCATGTTAGGTGACTTCACCATACATACTTATAACCCCTCAAATACCTTAATTTCCCAGGTCCTCAATCTACTCAGTTCCCATGACCCATGCCTCCACTCCCACAGGCCATCTCATATTTATCAGAACTTATTGTCTTTTCTCTTAGACTCTTTCCCTTTTCAATAGTTCTTATTATTAGGGCACCACTCACCTAGGCTCATTTTTAAGATGTGTTCTAATGGTGGGTGTGTGTGTGTGTTTATGTGTGTGTGTGTGTGTGTGTGTGTGTGTGTGTGTGTGTGTGTGTGTGTGTAGGGAGGGATGAAACTGGTAATTCTTAAAAAAAAAGAGTAGATACTCCTCTCCCTAGAAATCCATAAGAGTAATATTATGAGATCAAATAAGTTTTGAAGGTCTCTCTCACCCCTGTAATGCTATGATTTTTTTTTTTGTAAATCACCTGTTCTTTTCAGTATATTTTCCTAATCATTGGCAGTTGATATTATTTTAAGATTACCAGGAACTGATTCTTAATCTTTCTTCAGGCACTGAATCTTTGCATACCAAGCTTTCTGGTAACAGCTGGAAACTCCTAATTATAGTTCATGGGTTATACATTCAAAATCTGTAAGCAAACTTTGAAAAGCAAATATCCCAATTTATAGACATAATTTCTGAATACTAGAGATTCAATTATCGAGAGAGAAGGAAACTAACCCTCCTTAATTATTTCCCTCTTCTTCTCTCCTGCCCCCCCCAAAGCGGTTAACTATATATTACCACCTACAAGCTTAAAGAAATAAAACTTTATTAATACTTAATAACTCAGACATGGGGTGAAAATTTAACTAAAATATATTATCTCTTTTTTTGTAGTTTATTTAAAATCATAGATGGGTAGGACTAGAAAAGGACTTTGAAGAGCATCTGATCAAAACTACTTATTTTGTAGATGAAGAAACTGAGGCCTAATGAATGAATTTTGACCTAGAAGGGACTTTGAAAGTCATCTGTAAGGATACTACGGCCTTGAAAAGTGAAGTGACTTGTCCAAAGTCATTTACATAATTTGATATTGTAGATTGAATACTTGACTCAGAGCCAGGAAAACCTAGCCTTGAATATTGCCTCAGACACTGGATACCCTAGTGTCACTTAAGCCTCATTTTCTTTCTTTTCTTTCTTCCTTTTCATTCATTCATTCATTCACTTATCTGTCTGTCTGGCTATCTATCTATCTATCTATCTATCTATCTATCTATCTATCTATCTATCTATCTATCTATCTATCTATCTGCTTTTTGGAGTGAGGAAAGCAAGGCAATTGAGGTTAAGTGACTTGGCCAAGGTCACATGGGTAGTAAGTGTTAAGTGTCTAAGGTCACATTTGAACTCAGGTCCTCCTGAGTCCAGGGCCGGTGCTTTTTTCACTGTGCCACCTAGCGGCCCCTTTTCTTTTTTTAAAGGGTAATACTATGCTATAAGAAATGAGGAGCTCAATGATTTTAGAAAAACATGGAAAGACTTACATGAAATAATAGAGTGAAATGAGCAGAACCAAGATAATTTGTGTACAGTAACAGCAATATTGTTTTAAGAATGACTGAGCAAATAAGTCATTTGACTATTATAAATAACCAAATTGCCTATAAAGGACATGTGAAGAAAGACACTATCTGCTTCCAGAGAAAGAACTGATAAATAAAAGTATGTATAAAATAATTTCACACACACACATGCCTACTTGTGTCTAATGGTAGACATCTCTAAGGTGGAGGAGGGGAGGGGAGAAAAAGGAACATTACATGATACTTTTGTTGCATATTTAAAAGAAATAGCAAAGTAGATTTGCAGTTTCATGTACAATTATCTTTTTTTAAATTTTACTAGGTTATGTAAATTCTTGTTTTATTTCATGAATTAAAAAATAAAGTTTTAAAAAGCCCATCAAAAAAAGGGGGGTTGTAATGTGAATGTAAATTTTAAAAATCTTCTCTGCCCCTAGGCTAAAGTGCACCTGAAGCCTGGGGTGGGAGGCTTGTTTTTCAGTAGATACTTCTTGATTGGCCAGTGAGTCAATAAGGTTGTTACATTCTCTGAGCCAGGAGAAGGCTATATAAGCCCTGATGTGTAGCTTTGTTTTGGGACTCACTTTGGGAAGTGTTCTGTGATTTGATCTGGATCCTGGGAAGCCGTTGTTGAGAGTCCCCCGGCTTTGAAAAACCCAGAATGTGGAAACCCAGATGTTGACTGGGTATGGATGTAATGGTTGGACAGTTTGGAAATCTGTCTACTTGATGTTTCTGTCTTGATAATTATGCCTGTATACTTTGAGGTTCAGGGTGCTGACCTTTTCTCCTGAACAAGGTAAACGATATATGTCTGACTGATTAAAGTAAGCTTGTTAACCCATTTTGAGTTGCTTTCCTTTAACAAAGCAGATCCAAGAACTTGTATGGGCAGCAAACCCTGAGGACGCGCTTGGGGTGCTTGCTGCTACAGGGGTGAGCAATATCTATAGTATTGACCTTAAAGGGTTGTTGTGAAGATTAAATGAAAGGATATAGTTATAGTACTTTGTAAAATTTAAAACACCATATATGTATCAGTTGTCAACAATATTATCATCCTCGTCAGAATTATTATTATTACTAGTAGTGGTGGCAGCAGCAGTATTAGTGGTATTAATAGTAATAATAGCAGTGGTAGTAGTAGTAGTAATAGTAGTAGTAGTAATGATAGTAGCAGCAGCTGTGGTAGTAGTAGTACTAGATAGAGCCAATATTCAAACCAAAATCTTCTCTAAATCTCGTACTCTTTCTATGACAACTTTGGGATCCAAAGTCAATACTAGAACCCTAGTCTTCAGACTCTCCACTTCCCTTTCTTCTGAGCTCTATTGATCAGGATACAAGCATCTTGTTTGATGCTATTTTCCCATTTGGAACTTACGTTTCTCACCTTTGCTTCAGGGAAGCATTTGAGTGTGGGAGAAATTTATTTTCTTGCTCTTTTTTACATTAATGTTGATACTTAAAATGGATACAGTTTAAAATGTGGTAGAAAGTGATATTGAATGAAAGCGACAATTTTGTGCCCATTGACCCAAAGCTTCCATTCTATGGAGCTCCCATTTTAAAAGTGCAAATTCTATAATCTAGAACAAATTAATCTTATGCAATTCATCAAACCCCCCCCAATACAATTGCCTAAAATATATTACTTTAATTTTTTTCTCAATGATCAGTAATATCTATTGGGAGTAGGATTTCAACAAAGCACATTTGCTATTGTAGGAATTATACAGAAGCTGTTAATGGCTAAGTTCCAGGATACATACCACCAGAGCCCTTTCAATGGATGTTTACTCTCCTTGGTAGCTGGGGAATGGCAATATGTCTCTCACTTATTCCAGAAAAGGCAATTGCAATGGTCAATAAGGCTACATTCCATGCAGAGTAGGATTGGTTTAAGAATAAAGGCAAACACATTTTCTCCTTTCCTTCCCAATATTTTTCGCTTTTGTTTGGCTTTGAGCATGTTTAAACTAATTATTTGAGCACTTAACACAATTTAAACAAAATAAACGAACCAGGAAAAATGCAATTTGCCTATATTTGTCACACATGAGACTTATTGGCATTAGTCACTATCTAAATGTCCTGGGGGTACTGGTAATATGAAAAAGAAAATGCATGAAAATCCTGGCTGTTTCTATATTTCAAATATGCATCTTGTGTAGGTTCACATCATTTGCTGGCTTTTGAATTTTCAAGTCCATGAATATACTTTAAATCTTTATTTTCATTTTTGTTTTGTCTTCAAGATAAATCATTTTGGCGGCACCTGCTCATTTAATATATCCTTTTCTCAGCTCATTACTACATTGAAGAGGACCTGTCAAAGTTGATCACAAGCTGAATATGCAAAAATGAGTAATATTGTTTATAAAAAAGTAAAATAATATTGTCACCTTTTAAAAATAATGTGATATTGAAGACATGAAAATTCATTTCCCCTCAATTTTAGCATTTAATTAAAGCACCATTGATCTACCTACCTATCTATCTGTCTGTCTATCTAATCTATCTATCTATTCATTAATTCATTTATTTATTTTCATTTGGGACCTCTTTACTTTGCAAAACTAGAAAGGTTTGAAAAATAAAAGCCCTAATGATAGTCAAGAGAAAAATCACGTCTTTCTTTAGATAGAGTGATACAGCACTTTAAAAAATTATGAATTCAATTGAAATTGAAGTTGTTTGACCTAGTGTGGAGAAAATAAAAAGATCAAGGTGTGATATGATGAATATCTACTAATATTTTTAAACTTTAAGAAGAAGATGCTATTGTTTTCCAGGCCCGTGGAGTTATAAGCAAGAGAAAACACTGGAGCTAGTACAGAAAAAAGATTTTGCTTAAAAATAAGAAAAAAACTTTTACTTCCTACAATATGTCTGACTTGGATACTTCATTAGGGCCAACTGAGGGCTATGTCAATGAAATTTCAAAATCTTACTAGCCTGGAAAGATGAACATTGGAGTTTATTTTTTGTTTTCTGAGACCCAGAAATTTGCCGCCATGTTGGCAATAGAAGGATGAAATTTTTCTTCTAACACCTCTAGAATACCAAATAGATTAAGTTATCAATGACTTGCAAACTGTGATTACAAATATAAGAGGCGATTGTTCTACTAATTAAAACACAAATCTTTAAAGAAGTGAAGTATAGGGAAGAATGAACACTGGACTAAGATTCAGGGAAAAAAATAATAATGTGTTAATTAGCTCTATGAAACTCATTCCCTTGGATTTCAGTGTCTTAATCCAGGAATTTGAATAGGAAGGCCAATAAGATTGCTTCCATGTCAATGATTCCATGATTTCTTGACCAATGTAGTGCTGGTGGTCACATATATCCATTGTCATTTCTTCACTGCATTATGAAGCAGACAGGGTAAAAATTATGATCCCCATTTAATTAATTAATTAATTAATTAATTAATTAATTTGCTTTTTTGCAGGGGGAGGGCAGGGAAGTTGTGGTTAAGTGACTTGCCCAAGATCACACAGCTAGTACAATTTAAGTGTCTGAGGTCGGATTTGAACTCAAGTCCTCTGACTCCAGGGCCAGTGCTCTATTCATTGCACCACCTTGCCACCCCATGACTTTTTTTTTTGATCACCATTTTAAAGACTATGAAATTGAGATCCAAAGAGATGATATGACTTCACAGTCACATATCCGCTAATAATCAAAACTCAAATCTCTTACACCAAGGCCAGTACTTTCATTATTTCATTAGGTTGTAATGAAATAATGAACTGGATTATGTGAGGGGAATTTCTGAATCTCCATGACAGTTTATTATCATCACAAAGAAACCTTCGCTCTTGAAAAGATATCCACCCTCTGAAAAGACCCAAGACACTTTTGCAGGTAGCACCTATCTCTACAGGGCAGCTAGGTGGCACAGTGGACAGAGTACCAGATTTAGGAATACTTTTTAGGAATTTAGGATTTATCAATGCTCATCTTCCTGAATTTGAATCTAACCTTAGACCCTTTTGAGCTATGGTTACTGGGCAAGTCACTTTAACCCTGTTTGCCCCAGTTCCTCATATGTAAAATGATCAGGAGAAGGAAATGGTGATTGAGTATCTTTGCCAAGATAACCCCAAATGGGGCCAAAAAGACTTGGACATGATTAAAAAATGACTGAACAACAACAATAAATCCATTTTCATTATTTCATGATATGATGACTGAAAACTACTATCTATTGAGTCAAAAAGACTCAATGAGTTGACTTTTTTCTTTTTTGTGGTTTCCTCTTGAAAGTCCTTGTTTCCATCCAGACTCTACTCAAGGTATTCATAAAGTACTTCCTGATTCCCCCAGCTACTGATGCTCTCCTTCTTCCAACAAGTCTGTATTTATCTTGCATATATTCTCTATATACTTAATATGTGTATATTTTGTCTTCCCCAATAACATGTGAAATCCTTGAGATCAAGGACTATTTCATTTTTTTGTGGCATGTGGTAGTTGCTTAATAAATGTTCATGAGTGATTGATTGACTATGAAGAAAATATTTGTCAAAATAGTGACTGTACCATTCCTATGTCCATGATAAATAAAAGTTTAGGAAAAAATGAGGGAGATGGTAGACAACATCTTTGTATCAACATGGCATCATAAATAAAATTAGATTCAATAAACTTAATGATAAATAAAATTAAGCACTTACTCCTCTGTTAATTCTGCTACTTGGGTGGATGTAAAGATAAGAATGAACAATTCTGTTCTCAAGGGTCTTTCATTTACTGGGGTCCTCTGTCTATCACCCTACTTTGGATACTCTCAAACTTACCAAAGCCCTTTCCAAAATATGACAACTACTACTTAAAACATCTCTCTAGATGCATTCTTCTTAAGGCAGATCACAATAATACTATTGCCTCCTGTGTTACTACCATATGCTTCTCTTAATGTAACCATGGATTTCATTAGATTTGGGGGCTGCCAAGTCACATGGTTAGCTCACAGATTTAGCAGTGCCCTAAAATCCCCAGATCTTTTTCCACACAAAAAGAAAAGGCAAATGGCAGTGGGTGTGCCCAGGTGTTGATGCTGAGTCCTTATTTCTTAACTGATTAAGATGTTGCTTAGGCAGTGTTGAAGTCTCTCTAACAAGCTGTGAAATTCTTTTCAATAAGGTAAGTCCTTGACAAAGTACAGTCTCAAGTTGCCCTATAGGCAATGCAGCCCTTTGAAACCACTTTGATGGTTGATCATCAAAAGTAGGTAAAGTCCCTGAGGTATATTCTGGCCACCTGATCTTTTATAAGTAGGCTGGAGTATAAAAAGACCATAGCTGGGGGCAAAAAGTCAAAAAAACAAAAAAAGACAGATTTTTGGGAGACATCAACATTAAAATGAGTCTATAAAAGCCAGATCTCCAGGAAAGTTTTTTCAATGAAATTTGCATAGTTACTTCTATTTAATAATAGAAAAATTATTATTATTTATATATATATATATATTTATATTATATTATTATTTATATAATTTTAAATTATTTAATAATAGAAAAAAACAGAAAAACTTGAGGCTGAATGGTAAATATTTTTCTTCCTGCTGTGCCTCCTGGCTATTGTTTGAAATAGCTTAGTTTGGGAAGATTCCACTGAAAGCCATTTTTTTTTTGACAACTCATCTTTGCATTTTAGGTAATGTAGGAATGTTGTGGTAGGCAGGTAGCTTCAGATTTCTATTTTAAAAGGTAGGAACTGTACGTTTTGCTTGTACTATTCAGAGGTGGGTTCTCTATATTTTGTGAATGATGACATTGGGGTGAATACCTTTTTGATATGACCAAGAAGACTAAGAGGTGGGCTTTCTTTACCATACACAGGATGGGTTTTTACAGTCAAGTTCGCCGAATCATACAATTTTAGAGATGAATGGACATTTTTTGGTCATCTCAAGCTGCTTCATTAAAGTAAAATGAAAGTATTATAAAAGTTTTGTGAATGAGGAAACTGATGTAAAAAGTGAGTTGTCCAAGGTCATGCAATCACTGACTTATCTCAATCCAGACCCAGGTGTCCTGACACCCTATTGAGTGCTCTCTCCTCTCTACCATACAGTCTCTAGTAGCCATCAATGTCTCCTGAAAACTAAATATACATAGCTGAGTTTTTATAAGAAAGCTTCACATTCACACTTGTTTTTAGTAAGTTTTTTGGACAAGGCATATATAATTTTGAACGTTCAACAAGTTTCTGCAGGCTTCATTGGATAGCAACTTCATAATTCACAATTTAATTATGGGTATGAATGTGGTGGACAATGTACCATGTAGAGCCAAAGGTAAATTCACCTCAAAAGGGGAAGGAAAAAACTGTAGCAGACATCAGTGTTGATTATTACTATCTCAAATTAAGAGAATATGAGACCCTCCTTAAATTTTACTGCCAGGATCTTTTCACATTTTTACAAACAGTTTCTTTGGTTTTACCCACCCCCACAGGATCTATTCTAATAATCCCAAATACTGAGTTATTTATAATATCCTTGTTGGGGAAAGAGAAGGAGCATTTATATAGTGCCCACTGTATGCTAGGTACAGTGCTAAGCACTTTTTATAAATCTAATATCATTGGATTCTTACAACAGTAAGGTAGCTGTTATTCACATTTTACAGTTGAGAAAATAGTGCAAATAAGGGTTTAGTGATTTGTCCAGGGCCATACAGAGAATAAGTATCTCAGGATGGCTTTGAATTTAGGACTTTCTGACTCCAGCCCAGGCTTTCTGCTGTACACCAGCTTCCTTAAAAAAAAAGAACGTAAGCTCCTTGGGGATAGTGTCTATTTTCATTTTGTCTCTGTGGCCCTAGTGACTGCCATAATAACTTTTGGATTGGAAAATAAAATGCCCATTTTAAATGTATACGTTGCAAAGACACCTTTCTTTAGTGGAAAGAGAACTAGACTCAGGCAACAAACCTGGATTTGAATACTAGCACTTTCACCAGTTCTTTGTACATTTTTCACCTTTCTACGCTTCATTGTCCATGTCTACGTAATTAGAGAGCTAAGCTAGGTGACCTCTAAGATCTTTTCTGTCACCAAGTCTAAGACTTTATTGTGTATTTCATTTATGTTGTTTTATCATGAAAATTTTTGTATGTCTTTTTAAAATTTTATTTTTGCTTTTTGTGACCCTTCAGGTCTCAATGATAAAGGTTCCTGATTCAGGAGAAAAATAATCTTTAAAATCCATCTATAAACTTATTTGGTCATACTTATTTTAAAATTTCCTCATATTGAAATGACCTATTCCAAATTCTTGTATATGTCTAATATTCGGAGCTGTAACAAGGACAGGGCAGCTGGGGTTTTGTTCCAGGTTAGTAACCTCACACTTGGAAGGTCCTGAAAGTATTTTCCTTGAGGTTCATGCTCTCCTGTCCATCTAAGTACTACCTATCTCTCAGGGTTATTGTGAGGATCAAATAAGTTAATATCTGTAAAGTGCTTTGAAAACCTTAAGACTCTACATAAAGTTAGCTATTGTCATTTATTAGCATAGTCAAGAGACTTTAAGGCATCCTAGGATATTTTCTCCTTCTCCTCCACCTACCATTCTGAAACCCAGATAAGTCCCACCCTCTCTTCTCCAAGCTCCTCGGATCCCAATCTACTATCTCCAAGTGACAACATTTTCTCTCTCAGTTTTGTCTGTTACAGGATATGCCACACCAGGTTATTACTCTATTTACCAATTACCTTTTAAAGGACATGATTTATCTCATACTGTGTCCAACTCAACTATGGAAACCAAATCCAATGGGACTCCAAACTTATGGCTCATTTTAAAATAGATCAGATGTCCATTTATTGAACTTATAACTACTTTGCCCATGTATGTTCATCCTACATAAATAGGTCTGGCTTTGTGACCTTTCAATGAATCATATGATTCAGTTATACATATTAGTTTCAAATGGATTTACTTTTTAAGAGTCATTCACTCTGTATAATGCCTTAGCAGCAGAGGAATTTTTTAATGGAAATTAAAGGTATTTCATGTAAGGCTTAAAGTATATTGATTATCTGTAATATATTTTTTAGTGGTGTGCAGAGAAATTTCATGTAGGGGAAAAGGGACTTTATCAACAGTAATGACTGTAGTGTGGCATATGCTTCAGTTATGTGAGCCAAGTCCCACATCTAAATCTGTATTTAAGAACAGCTTAGTCTTGGTTGCTCAAGAACAGTAAAAGTAAAGGCAGGATATGACCTGGCATCCTCAAATAATTGACATCAAGCAATGAAAAATATTGTTACTTTCAGATATGTGGACTAAGTGAAATGAAAAAAAAAAGGTAATAGTCTTAGTAAACCAACAGAAAATGATTCGCTTTTCATTCCTGTGGACTTCTAGGAGCAAACTCCAATTTCATGTCAGCATTATGCCAAATTCAATGGCTTGATTCAAGAAATTGAAAAAAGTTAGAATGTGAACATACCAGCCTTACAGCTCTGCATGTGTCCCACTGTGATTTCTAATTGCCAAATCCAATAACTTCTTAGCCTCGGTCTTCTTGAACTTTCTTTAGGATTTGAAACCACTGAAATTACCCTTTCTTTACATTCTTTCTTTCATTAACTTCTATGTTCCTGCTTTCTTTTCTTTTTGTCTGATAACTCATATGACCACTCCTTTTTTTCCCCCTTCCTTCTCTTATTCCGTTTTTCCCCTCTTACCTCTAGGCTGAGGTATTCTAAGGCTCTACTATCTTCCTTTTCTTCTCTCCCATGGAGATCTCAATGTGGGGGTGTATGTGTGTGAAAGAGGACCAGCACCCATGGTGTGAGGACTTGCTGAGCCCTTGTCAAGTCTGCTGATCCACCTTTGGTGACCACCTTTCACCCAACTCTGTGGCTCCAAGAAGCTGTAGCCTGCACAGCAGTCACACCCTGATAAAACATCTTGGCAGAAAGGCTAAATCAGGTTGAGAGTAACCAGTAAGCTTCAAGCCCATTGGTGAATTAAGGAGGTGGCTACACCAAGCACATGAAGACTTCTTCCAGGGAAATGGGGGGAGGAGAACAATTTGTTCCAATGTCCATGAAGATGGCTGAGGCAGGCGCTATGGAGTGCTTAGAGCTTAGGCAGACTTCAAAGATATCAAGATCTTGGGTCTTCACCAGTCGTCTTGACTATTGTCTTGCCACTAGACTCTGATGACTCTGGAAGAGAGAGACTGATGACTCACTTCCCATTCCCCTATGAGTCAAGATATAACCTGTGACATCATGAGTCCTCTTCAAAAAACGAAGGACAAACAACATGCTTATGGTTTCAGAGATAATTGCTGCATCCAGCCCAGAGGCCAGTCGCACATTTCCAACTGCTTCTTGGAGATCTCCTAGATATCTCAGTGATAACTCAAATTCAACACATTCACAACTGAATTCATCATCTTTTCCCTGAACAGTGGCCTTCCTCACAAGTTTCACAAAGTGAAACTTTAGTTTCATTACAGGTGTTCATACTACCATCCTTGAGATTATGTACTATGTAGTTTTCCAGATTTGAATACCTAACACATAAAAGGTACTTGATAAATATTTGTTGTCTTGGATTAGTTATTTAACTAATTAGGAATAAAAATGGGTTCTGCCATTTTGAGAACACGATCAAAATTTCAGGCTGTTGGCTCCATGCAATCAGTACCTCTACTTCCATTTTGACTTTGAATAACATTTATTAGTTACTTTCTGTATGCACAGCACTGTGTTAGATTCTAAGGCTCATTTAACAGTTGTTAAATAACAGAGGCAGTTGTAGTGTAGTGGGTGGTGAGTTGACTTTAAAATTAGGACAACCTGCCTTCAAGGTGTATTCCTGACCCATATTGGCTGTATAAGTCTCATGAAGTCATGAACCTCTCAGTGCCCAAGAAATCTATCTAGTACTACACATAGCAGGCCAAGTGCTGGAATTCCTTGGAAAAAGATGTTTCCTGTCTAAATATTGATGAAATCCCATGTCTGCCCCTTTCCTCTTCAGTCAAAAAAGAGAAAAAGAAAACACGTGGGACTTGACTTTAGTTAACAGTTGTATTTGTGGACAATATGGAGAATTGTAGGTGATACTATAGATACATGGATTCTGAACTGGCTGAATGATCACACCTGAAGGATAGTCATCGATAGGTCAATATTGGCTTGGAAGAAAGTCTCTAGTAGATTTTTCTACTAGAAAATCTACTAAAAATCCAGTTATTTTTACCAGCTCTTGGCAGGTGAAATGATTAATTATTATTATTTATCAAGCCATAAATGGCATGTTTATCAATACAAAGATGGCACCAACATAGGAGGGACAGCTACCAGGTTTCAGTCAGAATCCAAAACTATGAAGCTTGGGTAGAATATTATGCCTAACCACAAGAAATTTAACAGACACAAAACTCTATTTCAATAAATTAAACTCTATTTCAATATATTAATTTAATAATGTAAGATGGGGAAGCTACAGATAGCTAGAAATTTATCTGAAAAAAGATTTGGATGTTTGAATGGACCTGAAAACTCCAGATGAGTCAGCATGTGGTATGACAGTCAAATCTATGAATGTTATCATAGGAAGCAAGAAGGAAGTCATAATGCTAATAAGGAGACATTCTGTTCTGGACAGAGCATGCTTGGATTATAGCATTTAGTTCTAAGTATTAAGATCAGGGTGGTAAAAAGCCTTGAAATTCAACACTGTGGGAATCAATTAAAAGAACTGGCCAGAGGCAGCTAGTTGCCATAATGGATGTCATTGTGGGAAGGCAATTTACACTAGCTTGTGGATGTGGTTAAGGGTTCTGATAGATTGCAAGGGGTTGAGCAAAGGAAAATAAGAAAGTGAATATGTCAGTAAAGACTATACTTTGAATAGAGATGGCAGTGGAAAGATGCTTGAGAAAGGTATGGAATTCCCAGCTTCTTTAAGATTTGGAAACTATCTGAGCATTATTTTATGCAGAGAGAAAGGAATCAGTAGGGAAGAAAGGATTAATTATTGTGAAAAAGGAAATGATTGATAAAATAAGGTCTTCAAAGAGACCAGAGGGAATTAGATGAAGTGGCAATGAGTAGGGATAAAGGTCATTCTTTGATATAAGAAGAAAGAGGCAAAGAATGGGTGAAGATATTGAGAACTTTTGATGTATGGATGAGGCAACTTGTGGGATGGAAAAACATCAAATGGAAAAACAGATAAAAAATAGGGATCATAGCTTCAGAAGGCCTACATCTTCATTTTCCAAATGAGAAAAGTGAGGTACAGGGATGATTAAGTGATTTGTTCAAGGTCTCACATTTAGTAGGCATTTGAGGCAGGATTTGAACCAAGTTCTTCCAGATTTCAGGAAATTAAGTGGTGTAGCAGATAGAGCATTGGCCTTGTAATTGGGAAGACTTATCTTCCTGATTTTGAATGTAGTCTCAGACACTAGTTCTGTGACCTTGGGCAAGGCACCTGACCCATTTACCTCAGTTTCCTCATTTGTAAAATGAGCTGGAGAAGGAAATGGCAAATCACTCCTCTATCTTTGCCAAGAAAACCCCAAATGGGGTCATGAAAAGTCAGAAACAACTGAAAAGTGACAACAATAACCAACTTGCAGATGCCAAGTTTAGTGCCATATTCATTCAACCACACTACCTTCTTGGATATAGCCTACTCTGCAATTGATGATGATGATGATGATGATAGCCATCATTTATTTAGTACTTGCTATGTGCCAGGTTCTGTCCTAAGCCCTTTACAAATATTATCTTATTTAATCCTTCCAACAACCTGGAGGTAGGTACTATTGCCATTTTACAGATGAGGATACTGAGGCATAGAGGAATTAGTGGATTGATCCTCTTTGAATTTTCCAAATTTACAAAAAGCCTTAAACCTGGATTGAAGCTTAGATAACCAATGTGGTATATTTTAACATAAACCATTCATTATAACAGTTGGATGGAAGGGAGAGGATGTCTTTTAGAGGCTCTCCCTCACCCCTAGCTTGGTGTCCCCCATATGCTATTTATCCAGGTGCTGTCCACCTGTCCTGTCCTCCCCCTGCTTTTTTTTTAAAGATAAACATGACAAACTATCTTGAACCTTCTCGTATCATCTGTTTCCAGTTTTCTGTACTGATTTTAACAGAAGGCAGAATTTTCCTTTATCTTTTGTTGTTGTTTCACCATATTTAAGAAGGTTTTCTATTTCTGAAATAAATTTTCTATTTTCTATTTTTCAAAGATAAATTTGATCTTTGCTTTTGTTAAAAAGAATTACCTGAAGAAGCTTTTGGTATTTCTTTTCACTTTTCTCAGCATGTTTCATCTCCCTGTGCATTCTCTTTATACAACTAAGTTTCCCTCTCTCTTAATATGGTGTGCAAGTGTGTGTGTGTGTGTGTGTGTGTGTGTGTGTACCTGTGTTAGTGTAAATGTCAATGATCTTTGTGCCTTGGATATCATTTTTCTCAAAGATCAACCAATTATCCTATTTTTATTTGTTTCTTCTAATACCTCGCTCTTTGGGTGACAATGATGTGTTATCTGTTGAAATCTGTTTTTATTAAAGTGAATTCTCTTTATTTTTCTCATCTCTCTTATTTCTCAGACTCCTTTGCTGAATCTTCCAGTGGTTTCTCCAATGTTCCCTTCTCTCTTAAGATCTGAAAGTACAAAATTCCATGGTTTTTTAATTAAGGATTATATTGGATATTTCTTCATCTCTACTAATGACACTTAAAATGAACAGATGTTTAAAGAATGTAATTGGATTTCTTCCTATGGGGGGGAGGGGTCATTTAAAATAGAAAATATTCTTACCTAGTTACAGTGATTTTGTTATAATCCCGATTAGAGGCAGAGAGACTGATTAGTCCACCATGATGAACATTCTTTTCTGTCCCAGATGGGTTGAGTTTGGCCAAGGTTAACTGAGGCATGTCCAAAGAGTTCTTAGCCCCAAGATGGGGTTGGCAACATAGAACCAACAGATGTTGCGAATGAATTCAATTCAAGAAACATCTCTAAAATGCCCAGCTTGTCTGAGACATTGTATTAGTTATTGAGGATACAAATGATAGGGCATACACATACTACAAGACCGCCACCACCATCGCTATTACCAACAATAGCCTTCTGGGAATTAAGCCAGCAGTTATATCTAATATACAGGTATCAAAGTTGGCTATTTAGAGTGGGGCTAGGCAAACAGTTGTTGAGAAAATTTGCGTGGTGTTAACAAATAAGAATTAAATATTGTATGTATGTGTGTGAGTGTACCTGTGTGTGTGCAAGGTCAATGATCTTTGTACCCTTGGTATTATTTTTTCAAAAATAATCAGACTTTCTTGGTCTTCTTTGTTCCTTATGTCTCTTTCCTGGAAGACAATTAGCTATTGTGTGGAGAAATTTTGTTTTATTCAAGGAATTCTTTTTTGTATTTTTCTCATCTATCTTCTCTTACCCCACCTCTCCCAGCCCCCACGAATCCTTAACTAACAGATGAGTCAGACGTCAGGAAAGTATGCAAGTGGGGAAAGAGCATTATTACTGAAAAAGGAGTCAGCACATTGGAGGAAGATCTTAGGCAGGGATTAGTGTTGGGAGATGTGGTCAGTGGGACAGATCACAATCCAGAAGCTCAAAAGGTGGCAAGGCAAATGGCTGGGACCAATGAGATTAGAGACTGCAGCTGAGCTTTCTCCTAGAAAGACAAGCAGTAGGAACAGTACCTTGAAGTAAAGCAATACTTGTTTAAGATATAACCCAGGCTTTTCTGGATGGCTGCATTAAGGCTGAAGGAATTGTTTGCTCCTGTTTTAAGAGACTAAGGAGTTGCTGGTGAGGCTGTTAGATGTTATCTTTGACACTGACCTCAGGTATCCTTTTTGACAAGGATACTTAGGCACAACTGAGATGTTCTTCTGATTCTAGGTGACTTAGGACCAAAGAGAAAGAGAGGATTTTAGTTCAATTTATTTGAACTTGAAAATCAGATGATAGGATAAAGGTGGAAATCATATTTAACTATGTCCCCTCACCCTTTTTTATCATTAACTTAAAAAAAAGAATGTATCTTCAGTTCTGTTAGAATTATACCTCCAAATACAAGATCTTATCTTGGCATCATTAGCAGTACAAAACTGGGGACTGTTGTTCAAGGACCCCAGGAAGGATAGACTTTTAAATGTATTTTTACATTTATTTTATATTTACTTTTTATTATGACCTTAATGATCCCCAACAAACTCAAACATCTCAATATACAAAGAATAAAAAGAGGATTGTATAAGAAACTGAACTTCTATTATTTAGTTTATTATTAATGAGATAACGACAAACATCCTATTTGTGTCCCCTTCTGAATGTCTTTTTTTCCTTCTGAATATCGTAAAATATTTTGTTGCTACTCTTCACTTTTTTGAACATGATTTTTGAATCACTATCACTACCCACTAACTGTCCTCCCCCCAAGAAAGATTTTTTTCCCTTGTAATGAATAGATATAGTTAAGGAAAACAAATGAACACTTTGAACATATCTAAAACATTCACTTCTTTTTTTTTTTGTGGGGTAATAGGGGTTAAGTGACTTGCCCAAGGTTACATAGCTAGTTTTTTTGTGTTAAGTGTCTGAGGCCGGATTTGAACTCAGATCCTCCTGACTCTAGGGCTGGTGTTCTATTCAATGCACCACCTAGCCACCCCGCCCCCCCGAAATTTCAATTCTCATTCTTCTCCTTCAGCCCATCACATTTTTGCCACAAGGTTAGAGGCAGAAATATTTCATCATCAGTCTGCTGAAGTTATGATTGTTTATTATTTCATCAGAGTTCTGAAATCCTTCAAAACCGTATTCCTTTATGCTATGATGAATAAAATGAGAGAGGTTGTTCTTTTGATTTTTCTGATTTAAATTTGTATTGATTCATACAATCTTGTCATTTTGGTTATTTTTTTTCATTCCTTAAAAGATAGTGATATTCCATTATATTAATATATCACAATTTGTGCAGTTCTTCCCCAATGAATGGATACTCATCTTATATCTAATTCTTTGTTACAACACAAAAGGTACTATATATATATATATATATATATATATATATATATATATATGTACACATATATTTCTACCTGTGGGTCTATTTCTTCCATCTTTGATCTCTTTGAGGCATATGCCTATAGTGACAGGCTGATTGACTTATTAATGCCAGTATTTTCTATTTAAAAAGTTGTAAAGGAGAGCTCATTAAAAAGGGACAGCCTGTTGGTCACAAGCACAGTGTCTGACACTGATGTTTAGAATTACTGGCTTTCCTCTAGACCTGATTTACTCCTGTACTTTTTGGGTTCCCATAACACTTATTCTTCTTTCTGGGTTAGAATTCTCCCTAAACTAAAGCTCATAACCTTCTCACCACCTAAAGTGTTTTGTCTTTACCAGTCAGTAAAAAAACATTTATTTTACAAAAACAAAACAAAAAAAAACCTCGTTTAATTAACTAGCAATATAAATAAATTATAATACACAGGTAGTAGGAAGAAAACATAAGTTTTAAACTCCTCTTCTCCAATTTTCAACTGCTTCTTCTTTCCATGATACCCCACTGCTATTGACCTTGGGTAGGTCTGTCACTTCTCTGACTTTCATAGAATGAGTGGGTTGGATCAGGTTATCTGTATTCTGGACTCCTTTTTAACTCGAAAGTCCTGTGATTACGTAACACAACTATGGGAACTGACATAACACGATAAATCAAATATTGTACTTTTTAATTTTAATCTACATATCTAAGTGAAATGACAGTAGCATTTTATCTGATGAATTTGATAAATCTTTAGTAACCAGGCTTCAGTGACTCACTATTGTCTCTAGAATAAAATACAACCTCCTCAGTCTGACATTTCATAATTTGAGTTCAATCTATCTTTCTATCCTCGTTGAATATTACTCCCCTTATGCAACATTTCAATCAAAATGACCTACTTACTCTTCCCTTTATATAATATTCCATCCCTCACCTCTATATCTTTGCATAGATATCCTCCATGCCTGTATTATCTTTCCTCCCCATCTCTGCTTTGCAGAGTCCCTAGTTTCCTTCCAGAAAGTTCGGTTCTTCTGCCAAATGGAAGCCTTTCTTTACCCCCCAGGTTGTCAGTGCTTTCTTCCACTTTCTTGAAAATTTTCTCTCTATGCTTTAGATTTTTTCATGTTTATGTAGAAATATTCTTGTTCCACTCTCCCCAAGTATAATGGAAGCTCCTTGAGGGCAGTTTATTTTTTTATTTGTCTCTCTGTTCTCAGTACCTAGCATACTATGCCTGGCAAATAGTAATATGTTTGGTGGTAGTGGTAGTTAATTTCAAGACCAAGCACCCCCAACTCATATCACCCCAAAAGAAAACAAATATTTTGCACAGCTCAAAAGAAAATCCTTCCTTATACAAATTTTATGTGACCAAACACAATTTCTTCATGTAATAACATCTCTCAGTTTTGATCTCATCTATGTATAGAAATGATAATAGGTGTTTATTTGCATTAAGACTTGCTAATATAAATTATGCATACATGTGAATAAATAAGTTTACATAATGGCAATGTAAAATAAATCACACTTTAGCTATTTTTACCTAATTGTGTATGCAATGTTTTCCTTAGCCACTTTTGAATATCTTTCATATTCATAAAAAATTCTATAAAACATATTTGCAAAATCATTTACTCTTCAGTCACAGTAAAATGTATCATAGTATACTCATAGTGCTGCCATTTATAGCACTGTTTTTTTTACCACCAGGGATTACTTAATGATCACAAAAAAAAAGGAATGAAAGAAACATGATATTTAATTATTCCATTGCTAAAGAATGTTTGCATCTAGCCAGTGTAAATGTTTCTTGTAATGAGAAGAGAAGTATAATGTGATGACTAAAACATACATTGTATAAAACAAAAAGGGGACTCATCTCAATCTAGTATCACAAGTTGACAACTGGAAGGAACCCAAATGGTCATCCAGTAAATCCTCTAATTAGAGTGATGAGGAACCTGAGGACCAGAGAAATAATAAGTGTCAGAGACTCTGATTCCTCTGATTCCAAATTCACCATATTTTCCATTGCACCATGCTGCCGTGACTGAGATATATTATTACCTCTAAAATCCCCAAGAAAATCTTCCAAATTAGGTTAATTATCAGGTTTAAATGTTGAATCTTTCAAGACTTGTACTTTCAAGCAGACCCATTGGTTTCTGCATCAGCAGTGGTCTAACAGGCAGAAACCTGAAATGTAGAATCACATTTTATGGACTACATGATTTGCATATAGAACTGAGAACTTCACTCACTGCCTTTTGACAAGAGTGATTCCTGTGAAGTTCTCTCAATTATTTATAGAGTTACAGGAAAGAATAATGGATCAGGAAATATGCCTTTCTCTTGGAAAGAAATCTACCAGTCCCTCAGTGGTGAGAACTACCTTGCTGCTTTCAGAAGTAACACATCTGTGCACTGGAAAGCATCAAAACAGAGAAATGAAAATAACAGATGACATTTATTTAGCACTTTAAGGTTTGCAAAGAGCTTTGCATATATTATTTCTCTCAATCCCCAAAACAACCCTTTGAGGTAGAGATGGCAGTTATTATTACCATCCCCATTTTACAGATGGAGAAATTAAAGCCCAGAGAGATTAAATATTTTGCCCATGATCACTTAGTGAATACAATTTAGAGGTCACATTCTCCTTTAAACCTAATTCATTTTCCATTATACCTTGGTAATGTTGCCTACCTTTCTACATCATGACTTGTCATAAAAAGCAAATAGAAAAGCAGGATTTGAACCTCATTCCACATAAAACTTTAAATTAAATGCAAATGTATTAAGAGTCTAGTTTTGTATTACAAGGAACCATATGAAGTAGCTGCAAAGATTTAAAGATGAATAAAATATATTTCTCTTCCTCAAATAACTTACAATTTAAATAGCAAGTACAGAAATACAAACAACTAGACTAAAAATAGAATGTGATTTTTACATGGGAGACTTTCCCAAAGAATGCTGTAAGTGATGTGAAAAGGGAGAAAATACTTCTCTTCTAGGTAGCTAGGTGGTATGGTGAATAAAGCATTGAGTCTGGAATCCAGAAGACCCGAGTTCAAATCTAGATTCAGATGTTTATTGGTTACGTGACCCTTAACAAATCACTTAATCTCTGTCTTCTTCATTTTCCTCTGCTGTAAAATGAAGCATAATATGAAAGTCTGTCTCCCAGGGTTGTGAGGGTCAAATGTAAAGTGCTCAGCACATGGACTGGTGTAGTAGGGACTTAATAAATGCATGTTTCCTTGCTCACCTTCCATGATTATGAAGATCAATGATGATTTGAAGTAGACCTATTAACTTATCTTAAAGTGATGTGAAAGATTTCATCTCATAAAGGCTTTTCTCCTATTCTTCTTTCCTAGTACTCTGTTTATCCACAATGACTTTTCTCTATTTGTTTCTTATTCCTTTTATTTAACGAGTCACTTTAAGGGGACTAGACGACCTCAGAGGTCCTTTATAGCTCTGACTCTATGATGCTACACTCCATCTTCCTATACCCTGACATACCCTGTCCTCCTTTCAGAGCATGATATGAACAAATTCATCTTTATATTCACTGATGAAAATGTTAAATATCCCCAGGCCCAGAACTGACCACTAAAAACAGTTAGGCCATTTGTAATGTGTCCCCTGGTTGACATTGATTCATTGATAACCTCTTCCTGGGTCTGCCCTTCCAATAGATTGTGTACTCACCTAAGAAACATGTAATTCAGACCTTATTTATTTCCTACTTAATTGATGAGTTTGTTGTATGGTAAAGTACCAAAAGCCTTCCGAAAACATGATTGATTGTATCTTTCATTTCTCTTTGGTCTACCAGGCCTGACCTGAGGAGTTTATTCCAGTCTGATGAGCCACATTCTTGTTAGGGACAGGAATTTTTTTTTTAATTTTCAAGGTATTTTTCAATTCCATGTTTTGATAATTCCTCCCACACCCTTCATTTTAACAGATATTCTTAAGCATGTTTGACTTTATTAGACAATCAAAAAGCAAAATGAAAATTCACTCTTGAACTTATTTGGGAAATAATGTACCAGAATGACAGGCACTTTCTACATCCCTTTGAAGGAGGGAAGAGCTGTTAGTAGCCCCTATATGTTATTAAGTAATAATAAAAAAAGCATGTAATTCACCTAGAAAGATTTCTACTTGCTAAGCGGAGCAATGATGGTTTTTAAAACTGGCTCTCTAATGACATTTGTGCTACCCATAGCCTTCTTTCCTTCTGATTTCTCTGTTTTTGGAGGTGCTAAGGCAGGGCTGAGAAACAAACAAATAACAATAGCAACCAAAAAGCTTGGGGTATACCACGGGCAGTGGTAGAGAGGCCCTTTGGTTTCTCCAGACACTGTCAGTGTGAGAGGAAGTCTGTGAACTGAGTTTTTCTGACTCCGAGTACGGCATCCAACAGCCACTGTGCCATTATCTCTGTCATGGAAAAAATAAGGAGATAGCAGTGGTGTGCTGGCAAATGCTTGCTTATCAGCTTTCTGAAAAGCACTACTTCTGTTAAGTTTAATCTGCATTATTTAATTTTAAGCTGCTTTTTCTGATCACTTTCCTAAGTCTCAAAATGAACAAAACAATAAATTAAGCTTCCTGTTGTAGTGTTTGGATGATGGAAATGCTCACACTCCCAAAATCTACTGATGGGAACTGGTTAATCTGACCGCAGCACCCATTCAATTCATTCTCTAACTGTGATATTGAGATCTTAAGTGTGAATCCCACTGATGGATGCCAGGACCTGGATCAAGGTAAAGTTGATGTTTATTTTATTTGTGATGGGATTTGGGATTTCAACATATTTGTTGTTGTTCAGACATGTCCGATTCTTTGTGACCCCATAGACAATGACCCCACGTCAATGCTGTTTACAAGATTTACTTGTCAAAGGTACTGCCATGGCTTGTCATGTATGTCCTTCTCTAGTGGATTAAGACAAAAAGAGCTTAAGGGATTTGCCCAGGGTTATACAGTTGAGTGTCTAAGACTGGATTTGAACTCAGATCTTCTTCCCAGTGTTCTATTCATTAAGCCATCTAGCTGCCTCAATATATAGGCACCTTCTAGTTAACAGGTCCCTCTATCAATTCAGATATATGGTTTCTCTGCAATAATTGCTTAGGGCATTGAAAGGCTAAATGACTTTCCCCAGGTCACACAGAGAGTATCTGTCAAAAGACTTGAAAACAGGTATTCCTGACGCTCAAACCAGCTCACTGTCATGCCACTTGTCATAATATTGACTGAAGGAATGTGGAACAGGGAGGGCAAGTACAGTAGCCCAAAATTGTGAGGTTCTATCTTATATTTTCTTAAAAATAACAATAGAATATATTTATTTCCAAAAAAATGAATGGGGGATTTTATCAACCTATTTAAAAATGTCTTTGAAGTTTCATCTGGCAGGCTTAATCTATTCTCAGACTTCATGATACCTTAAAGTACATCAAATAGTCTTAAGAAAATAGAGCCCTTTTGCCAAATCATCACTTTCTCTCTCTTGCAACATGAAAAGGTCATGTACATACTACTTCAGCATCAAAATCTTTCAGACTAATAAATTAATTTAATTACTATTTTGTGGAGAATGAAGAACCATGGGAGTCTCATTTAAAGCCTAGCTCCTTTTAAGAAAATGTTTAAATTACCTGAGCACGGAAAAGGATTCCCTATAAATTACAAAAACGACCCATCTCCATGTAGAACATCTCTTTTTATTGTTACTGTAGGTAGATATTGCTGTACCCATTCTGTATTCACCCTAAAGCCAAAGCATTAAAGCAAGATGGAGTTGTCATTCCTTGAATGGGATTATTTCTTAGGAAAAAGGTTGCCAAAACATACTAGGCTGTTGGGATAGCTAGGTGACACAGTGAATAGAATGCCAGAGTGAGAAAGAGAGCGGAGTCAGGAAGATTCATCTTCCTGAGTCTCTCTTCCCCTTACATACACCATCATCCTACCTCACCATTATTACAGGTATTTGTGTAATAACAGCTAACATTTATATATAAGTTTAAAGTCTGCAAATTATTCAATATATTTTATCTCATCTGGGCTTTACAAGAGCTATGAGGTAGGTATCATCAATTAATTAACTGATCAACAAGTATTTTTAGTCAGATATTATATATCAAGTACATAATATACCAGGGAATACAAGCCCAAAGAATGAGACTCCCACGGTTCTTCATTCATTGACAAAGTCTGTATTAAACACCTCCTTTGTGCCAAGTAGCTTGAAGTCATAGATAGGAAGCCAGTCAGGAGTTAGGAGGATTTAGGTTCTGACATACACTAGCTCTATGACTTTGGAAAAATAATTTCACATCTCAGTTCCACAGGCAACTCTCTAACATTCTAAATTGCAGAAAACATGTGGATATAATCCATAGGGAAAGTTTTCTCCCTTAGGGGTTTCAGATAACAAATTAAATACAGATCTGGTAAAAAAAAAAATCAGAACCAATACCAAAACCAAACCAATGAAAAATCTCAGTGCTCCAGGTCTTGTGTCTGGTACTAGGATACAGAGATAGCAGTGGTACCTGTCATCAAGGAGCTTGGATGTGAACTGTTTTCTAGAATGAATGGCTCATATGCCATGGATTAATAAAAACAGAAGTGGCAGTACGAAGAAGAATTTCATTTAACTTAAATAAATGGAAATTTCTTAACATCATTTTTTTGTGCAATGGGAAGTAAATGAAGGCAAAATATAAAGGTTGGAAAGTACTGGCTGGCACAGTTTAAGTGTTCTAATTCACACCCACACCCACACACCCCATACTCCTCAAATGCAGACACATACATACCTACATGCATACACATACACCCCTCCTATGACCTGCCCAATTATTTAATAAGGAAACACTTTTACTATTCCCAAAGCAAATAAAGTGAAGTAATCACATTGGGATTTGGTATACAATTAGCATCCAACTAGGAAATAAGGGATTTCCTGGTACCATGATATTGACAAATCTTTTCCTTATTGTCATGTTAAAGTTCTCTCTCTGACTCCCTCTCTCTCTCTCTCTCTCTCTCTCTCTCTCTCTCTCTCTCTCTCTCTCTCTCTCTCTCTCTCTCTCT
>NW_027186457.1:2770202-2786730 GCF_028583685.1 Petaurus breviceps papuanus | reverse complement strand
TCTCTCTCTCTCTCTCTCTCTCTCTCTCTCTCTCTCTCTCTCTCTCTGTCTCTAATTAACTTAAACGTATTTTCTATCACCTTTATCTTTACATATTTGTATATAGATTGTATCCTCTAAGCAGAATGTAAGTTTCATGAGGGCAGGGACTGTTTTTTTTTCTTTCTCTTTAGCTCTACAACTTATGATAACATCTAGCACAAAATACATTCTTAATAAATACTGATTGAATTCAATTGAAAATTCAGTTTGCAAAAACATCCTTAGATACCATCTTTTTATAGTTAAAATTGTGAAGACAAAATAGAAAATGAAACATTTAAAAACAAAACAAAACATAAAACAATGACAGGGTTTAGAATCTGAAAAGGGTTCCAGAGCTGGAAGGTGCCATACTGGTATGACTCAATTCTAACAAAGGGAGATTATCTCTTGGGTCTAAAGAAGTTTCAGTTTTCATGTCTGTTCTTACTTTACCCAAGTCCCAATTGTAAAGTACTAACAAGTGCAAATGAAAATGATTTCTGTGGCATTTGATGCTTGTCCAGAGAAACTGGACCAAAGCCAATTAAGCTAATAGTAACAATCCTCAGATACCAACAGGTTGGTATCTTAAAATCATTGAGCAGTAGGCAAAACACCCATATCAGTCTTTTACCCCCTAGATTCCTCTTTTTGTCTGGCCTTTTGTAAAGCTGTTTTCAGTTTCTGCCCAAATCATTTCACAAAATTCTATGGTTAACTCTCCATACATCACAGCTGATATATCTTGACAGACATAAACTAGAGTTAAAGTGAAATACATACACTGTTTAAAAGAAAATCATCTATGTCATGAATAAGAAAAACAAAACAGATGGAATTGTGTCTCTGGTCATGCATCAGAAGACTTTCAGACTCTCCTAATGCAGACTAATTTAATAAAGAAAAATCTTTCAATATTCCAAATGTAATAAAGCAAAAAACGTAATTCTGTAACCATGGTGGAATTTGGTATCGATGGCTGAAAAACTAAGGAATGTCCCAATGTGATGGCATTGACATTTATGAAGAATATATATATTGTGGCTGTGTGATTGAGTTATGATGGCAGATTACACTGCCACCAAACTCACAGGGTGTTTTTATTAACATCTCCAATGCTGTGCAATGATAGCGATTGAAATTATGGAGCACAAGAAAGAAGGAGGAAGGAAGAAAGAGGAAGAGGTGACCTCAGATACGAATGACAATAACTCATGTATGTATAGTTCATCATACTTGCAAAGTGCTTGACATGCATTATCATATTTAATCCTCACAATAACCATTTGAAGTAAATGCTAGATATAGCATTATTCTTATTCATAGTTTATGGATGAGGAAAGTAAGGCACAGAGATGTGAACCTGACTTGCTCATTATCACAAAGCTAGTAAATATCAGAAGCAGAATTAGAACCCAATTCTTCCCTCTCTAGGACCTGAGATCTCTCTGCCACAACACAATCAGATCAAATCCTACTCTGATGGCATCCTCACTAAATGTTCCATTCTCTAGAAGTCCTTTCAACCTAGAAGTCCTTCACAGGCTGTTTCTCTTTAATGCCTTGAAAGAGGAGTTAGTTGGGTAGAATGATTTGCTTAGATTGCTTAGAGACATTGGAAATGCCAAGCTTTAGAAAAGACTGGAGAAACAACCATTCTGCTTGCTTTTAGGGTGGGAATGGGGAGGGGGGGATGTTCCAGCTTCCCACTAGCAGAAAGGCTAATCATTTCAAGTTTGAAATGGCTAGCAACTACCCTTCCATCTGAGGAAGAAGAGGGAGAGGAAGGGAAGGCTTTATGTATTATGGGACTTGAATAAGCATGTGTCATCATAATTTCCTGCAGGCAAGTGGAAAAGATTAGACCGGTTTATGTTGAGACCATGATGTAGCCTACCACTGGTTACAGTTGATTACAAGAGTGAATCATTGCTGAGCTCCACATAGGCATTAACTTACCCTTAAGCTGTAGGGCTGTATGGTCCACAATAGCAGCAGTGCAAAGACCTCCCTTGCAACGTTTGTGTGTATGGTGCATAAAGTCTTCTGCTTGGGGAGATAAAGGAATAGCAAGAAATGGTGTTATGATATCACTTCACCATTGCAGAATTTCTTCTTCCTGCTCCTTTCTTTCTGTTAATGAATGGGAGGATATTAAATACTCTATCACAGGCAGTTTTAGTTGTGTATAAGAAACTCAGCACCATTTTCAGGGTACAGGAAGAAAGCATCTCGAATGCCAAATGTCCTTGGGGACCTTCATTACTAAAAGTGGGAACTTTGCCAGAGCTTGCAACACAGCTTTATAAAAATAGACAAGATAAATGGACTTTTAGTGCAGTATTGTGCCAGACTTTTAATTTTCAGGAAATTATTTTTTTTTAACCTAGCTGAGAGTCAAGTCAATTTGCGAATTAGTTGAAAGAGGGGGGAAAAAACCATCTGACATTTTAAACCAGAGAAGCCTGCCACAGAAAACAGATTTCTCTTGGCAATCAAGATAACTTAACAACCATAAACACATTGTCAGAGGGAAAAATTACATTTTGCTCAAACACAGATCATATACAGATGACTGATTTTTCTTTTAAGTTCAAGCACAGAAAAACTGTTTATATATTTCAACTCCTGACCTAGACTGGCATAACAATCTGAAAGTTCTGGATAAGGATGGCTAAAGGGCTTTCAGATCCTTCTTGGCAAAAAGCTAGGGAAGAGCAATCTCCATAAGTATAAACAGCCTGGAATGTTGATAATCAGAATGAAATTGTTGCTGCTGATAATTTGCGGTGTTTTGCTCACGTTTTACTGAAGCAAATAAATTAACAGTCACACAACTGCATGTGAAAACGGGGGTGGGGTGAGGTTCTTTGCTTGAGTTATTCATAATATTGTGATGTGTGTGCATTTGTGTGAATACCTGGTCCTGGAGCAAGATGTGTATCCAGTGATAGCTACATATTATATTAAAATGGCTTCACAACCTAATATATTATACATCTGGAAACAACATCATTGTGATCATGGACATTTTGTGAATATCACTCAAAACATCAAAAGAAATTGTAGTGTTAGGAATTTAGCTTTTCTATATTTTTATAGTCAAAGGTGAATTAGTGCAGGGTAACTCTGAGAAACTTGGTGACACAGCGGATGGAGCACCTGGCCTAAAGTCAGGAAGACTTCTCTCTGGATTCACATCTGGCCTTAGATACTTACTAGCTGTGTGACCCTGGGAAAGTCATTTAAACCTGTTTACCTCAGTTTCCTCATCTGCAAAATGAGTTGGAGAAGGAAATGGCAAACCACTCAAGCATCTTTGCTGAGAAAACCCTAAAGGGGGTCATGAAGAATAGGACACAACTGAACAGCAACAATGAATTTAAGCAATACATTTTCCCTTTGTCCTTTCCTTCCTTCCTTCCTTCCTTCCTTCCTTCCTTCCTTCCTTCCTTCTTTCCTTCCTTCCTTCCTTCCTTCCTTTCTTCCTTCCTTCCTTCCCTTATAGAATCTCTGAATTGGAAGGGGGACCCAGAGGTCCATTAATCCAACAATATTTGATTCCTGAGTCCCCAGTACAACAACATTCCTGAGACCTGAGCATTCAGCCTCTGCCTCACCTTTATGTTTTGGAATGCTTAGGGCCCATCAAAATTCACCTCAGGCCTCCTTCTTCCTTTCCTACTTCTTCCATTCCCTTTCATTAGTGCCTCCTACCAAACTGGAGTTATTTTAATATATCATTCTAATGTCTGCAAAGAATTTTACAAACATAATCTCATTTGATCTTCAAAACAAACCTGGGAGGTAGGTACTATTATTATCCTCATTTGTATACTCTGTTGGTGATTTATCTGTGCTAAATCAGGGGGGTTGTATCCCCCTTCCCCCAAACTCAGTTCTAGATCTTTAAGCTCTTTTAGCCCAGGGATTATGTTTTTCCATCTTTGTGTCCCTGGTATTCAGTGATGGGGCCTTTGGGGGATATTGGGTAAAGACCTGATTTCAGAGTCAGGCAGACCTAGATTCAAAAACCTGCCTCTGACACTTACTGACTGTATTTTTTCTTATTGATTTCAATCTACTCTTTAAACTTGGCAACACTATTTTGGTCTTTATTGTAGCATCTCTCATAATATATTATATATAAAACATTTAATGCATATATTATGTATATTATGTGATACTCAGGCATATATATGTATTTGTTTATATACATAGATACACAAATACATATGTGTATGTAGATGTATATACACACACATATACCCTTGCCTTTGTCACTTAAAATGTGACTCCTCTGGGCCTTTGTCTTGTCTGTCACTAAAATTAGGATAAGATCTGGTATTTCCAGAGGATGCTAGCTATGTGGTTCCTACTAGCTCTGTGGTTTATAGTTCCTCCAAAGATATGATATTTCCTTCTCTGAGAAATCCTGTGAGGTAGATAGGACAGGCATTCTAATGACCATTTTACAGATGAGAAAACAGAATCACAAGAGGTTTAGTATCTGCCCTCAAGTTATAAAACAAGTTGGTGACAGAGCTGAGCTAAGAGCAAATTTCTGGAGTCTCAGTCTATTGGTTTTCTTATAATACCTTGCTGTCCCCCTAAACATTTGGTAGGGAAGGCCTGAGAATTAATATAATAGGGAGTCCTTAATCTAGCTATAGATTTCTCCTTTCCCCTCAGTAGGCTGAACACTGTCACACCCATAGAAACAGGTTGAGAGAAATTATTTATATGATACATATCACATTACATCTGAAATGACTGGCATGACTCTAAAATCTTCTTTTTTGATTTTGTAAAACTTTTCTTCTTTGGAGTTTGGAATTTTCTTTTCTCTAAATAACTCTATGAATTCTAGTGTTCTGAGAAAATTCTAGTACTTTCCTCCACACTGGAGTGCTTTGCTGTGAAATATGGATGATTTCGTTTGGATTGTTTATTGATATTAGAGTTCTGTATGCCAGAATAGGCCATGGTGCAGTTAGTGAAGCTCAGATTTCAGAGGGGAAAGTCAGCCTGTTTCTAGGGAAAATGAGACTGAGTGGAACCAAGAATGTACATTATAAAGCCAGTAGACCTGGCTTTGGTGGAATGTCTGGAAAAGACAACCTATCCAGTCTTTGGAAGATTTAACTTTGATGGTTCCATAGACTTTTCCTCTTCCCATTTTTCTGTCAAAAGTCTGAGCTTTTAGAACTCTTAGAGATTAGAAATAGAAAAGACCAATGAGGTTATCCAGTTCATCTTCCTGTCAGGGAAGGGCCACCCTCTGCTCTTGTTCCATTCCCATTTTACTTTTTATTATTTTTGCTTTTTTTTGGAGGGCAATTGGAGTTAAGTAACTTGCCTAAGGTCACATGGCTAGTTTTTGTGTTAAGCGTCTGAGGCCGCATTTGAACTCAGGTCCTCCTGACTCCAGGGCCGGTGCTCTATTCACTGTGCCACCTAGTCACCTTCCATTCCCATTTTAAATGACTTTGTTGTGAACAGCAAAGGAGCAAAAGATTGAAAGGAAAAAAGTGGAAGAAAATTTTTCCCTAAAGATGACAAAACTTTTGAATGTTACTTTTTTTATTTTTCATCCAGCAAAAAGCATAAAATGCCACTTTTCTTTCTGTCAAAAGGCATATCTTTCACCATGTTAACTGATTCAACTCAGAAATTCTCATTCAGGTTGTACTAGCTCTAAGTAGTCACGTAGTATAGCAAGGGATTAAAATATTAAATGATATCAGAAAAAAATCTACAGTTGATAGATGCTATATATATATATATATATATATATATATATATATATATATATATATATATATATATATATATATAGGAATGGAAAGTTGATGAATGGAAAGAACATTGATGTGAGAGTTTAGGAGATCCAAGTAGCACCAGTATTGGTTCTGTTACTGACTAACTGAGGATCCTTGGGAAAATAGTATGGTTTCATGGTGCCTCCTTTTTTTAAAAAATGGGAAATTTTAATTTTTTATTCCTTTTCTCAATAGTGTGGAGTAATGAGGTTTCTGGTTGATTATTAGGGAATAGTTTGGAATGAGATTCTAAGGACTTTAAAAATGCTATAGAGACAAGATAAAGACCTCAATATACTACAGACCATAGGCTTGCTTTCTCCCCTGGGAAAACAAGAGCCCAAGAAACTCCAGCCACCAGTTGGAGAAACTAAGACAAAAATAAAAAAAAATAAATGAAGCTATGGGGCGGGGGGAGAAGAAAGCAGTGAAGAAAGGAGGAAAAGGAAAAAGAGGATGCTCCAGCATCTTGTAATGTTCCTGATTTTTCTTTAGAAGGTTCAGAAAGAGAAGAGGAATGCTGTCCAGAAAACTTAAGTACTGAAGTGTAAAAGTATACACCTCAGAGTCTAGGAAAGAAACGCATATTTTCACTAACTTTTTCTGATTTTTCATTAGAGATTTGTTTGTTTGTGTGTTTGTCTTTTGGTCTCAGATTTAGTGTTAATGTTGGTTCAGCAATAAAATATGATATAGATACAGGGAACCAAATGAAATGGTCCCTTTGTGTTATTCTATTATCACCATCACCTGCTCTTCCATACAAGAAGGTTTCTAATTGTTTGATTTAAAAAAAAAAACATTAATATCCCTAAGGTTTAAATCAATTTAATAGTCTCAGATCTATATGGCACTCTTCAACCTGTCTTGGTAATGTTCGATTGGGCTGGTATGATGAGAATAATAAGTGAGGTATAAATGATATGCCACCTTCAAGTGAAAATAAAATAATCATGTGGTAAAATACATTTGGGTCATAAAGAGTTCAGTGAATCCTGAGGCATTCTTAGCATGGGACACCCTTGGAGAATGGAATCCTTGGCAACAAGCCTAGCATGTTGAAGTCTAGTCTGGTGCCAAGGGGACTGCCAGTGGCTGCAGAAATTAATGGATTGACACACCATTTGGTAGAGTTGAGATACTTATATGGAGCACATCACCATGAGGAGACAAATTGGAACTAACGAGAGCATAAGTGATTGGATGTATGGGCTGCCTTTTGTGGCTAATATCAGAGGCGCTCATAGATAGGATCCAGGTGTATGGTGCTAATAGACAGGGGACAGAGAAAGACCACATGTAGGAGGTGGTGCCTGAGCTTCGGAGATGCCTATGGCTTCTAAAAATGTGAATTCTAGACATGGGGAATAGTGTGTGTCAAGGCATGGAGATCAGAGACAGAATCTTGTCATTCAGTTTATTTATTAATGGATATATTTTTGTTTTTATTTATTTCATTCATCCATTTAACGTTTGAAGACTTCTTAATCATAAATGTATTAATTATATTTTATTCACGTGTATTCTTATACATGTTAACTATACTGATGTTTAAAATATAATTATACATGTATATATAAATCTATGCATACATACATATTAATATGAATGTGTGTTATATATGTGTATGGATGCATATACAGACAGTTGTTATATAAACCAGGAGTATAGCAGTTTAAGACACATTTGTGACACATGCTTTTTCTGTGACCCTGCACAAGTAACTTGCCCTAGAAACTCTAGAAGATTTGGTTTACCCTCGAAGATTTAGTTACAGAACAGGAACCTACCTACATTGGTAGAGGGAGTTTCCTTACTTCAGAATAATCTATGCCAAAGAATTGAAAGGATCCAGTTCCTATTTCTATCATATATGTACATAGAAGATTTCCAAAAGTCTTTGTAAAGGCTTAAGTTTTAATTAATACATAGCTTAAATCAGTAATAAGATTTTGGGATACCATGTATGTATTATCTGAAAACTAATATGCTTTTAAATTTAAATTTTCCCATTTTCTGATAACTTGTAGTAAATTTTTATTTATTATTGCAAACGACAAGGAAACTGGTAGCTGGAGGGTATCAGGCTTGGGATCAGGAAGACCTGAGTTCAAATCCAGTTTCAGACACTTACTAGCTGTGAGACCCTGGGCAAATCACTTAACTTCTGTTTGCATCACTTTTGTCAACAATACAATGGAGAAATAATAGTATCCACTTCACAGGGTTATTCTGGGGAGTATATGAGGTAATTGTTTAAAATAAAGGCCTGAAAAGCCTTAGCCCACTATACAAGCACTTATTATCTTCTCATCATTACTATTACCTTTCTATAAATTTACAAAAATATGGCTGATCCATCTCTTTATGTACATTTATCTTGATTATCATTGTTTTTATACATTTATCATTCATTAATTACATTTGTTGAAATATTTTTTCAATGTTTTTCTTAGCATTTGGTATCATTTACCTTTGTCATTTTGCTTTCCTAGTAAAAACATTATTTGAATTGGGGGTTGGAGATTGGGGATGAAAGCCAGTAACATCTACATGGTCATCACAGAAAGACTTTAAATGTGAAATCAAAGCTGAGAACTCCCAGGCAAAAAAAAAAAAAAAAAGGCATTGCACTGTGTCTCATCTTTGGATAGTATCTCCATGTAGGCTTGTGCTGCAAACAGTGTGCATTTTGTTCCAGAACAAATCTGTGGTGTAGTGGGGGGCCACAGGGACACCGCTGACTTTAACCGACCCTGGTGAAATTAGTGTGGTATGCAGCCAGCTCTGATGGTTCAGGTGTGAGAAGCTGGAACACAATGGGATGATTGTAGCAAGAGGGTATGGGGAAACCTTTGTGAAGAGGAGAAGCATTTGCCCCCAGGCGACTGACAATAATACAAGGGGATAAGGAAGTGGATGCAGCAGCACATGTCCCAGACTCCAAACAAGTTTGAACAGAACAAGGCAGAGGAACCACCGGTTCCAGATAATAAATGGAAAGAGGGAAGAAGAGGAGGGGAAGACTTTAAAGTGACAGATGCAGGAGGAATGAGGAAACACATAAGGGATCAAAGAGAGAAGGAAAGAGGATGAGAGCCATGGAAAATAAGATGGTCCCTCCACCTATCAAAAGAGCAGGGTAGTCCTAGATAGACAGAGGTGGCACATACTCTGTAAGGCTCATTGCAGAAAAAGGATGATGAAGGTTGCTGCTCAAGGGAAGTGTCCTGAGTGTGGATTATAAGCCTTATGAGAGCAAGATAATTCCTCTGACATTTCTTGCATAACTCCAGGACCTAGAAGTGCTATCTGTATAGTAACCACTCAATCAATATAAGCTTAGCATATCTAGGTGGTGGGATGGATATAAGGCTGGCAGAAATGAGTGTGGATTCTGCTTCAGACACTTAATAGTTCTAGGACCCCGAAAAATCACTTAACTTCTCAGCCTCAGTTCCCTTATCTGTAAAATGTGGCTAATAGTAACAAGCGTTGTCATGATGGTCAAAGTGATATGTAAAGACTTTTGCAAACTTTGAAGTGCTCTGTAAATTCCAGCTATTATTATGTTTGGTTAAATGATAGGAGGGTTGGCAGGAAATTAAATTACTCTTATACATTAGGTTTTAAAGTCAAGAGGATGAAGGATCACTCCACATCAAGTACTGACAAAATGAAGAAAGAAAATGTGTTTGTGGGGTAGGAGATCTTTAATTCTAGTCTAAATCAGGGCTCTTTTTGAGAGATGGAGGGAGAAAAATACAGAGAGAGACAGAGAGGCAGAAAGGGACATAGAGACAGACAAAGACAGACACAGAGACCGAGGAACCTAGATAGAAAGATAGACAGATATAGAGAGACAAAGATAGACAGACAGAGATGGAGACAAAAGGTGGAAGGACAAAAAAGGCAGAGGCATATAAAGACTGAGAAAGGGAGTGGGGTAGGGGAGTATTGACTGGTATTTCTCAAAGCTTCCCAACAGTTAGCTGATTCTGAGAAGGCCAATTGAGCCTGTAAAGATGCCAGTGTCCTATACTCATATATTCTAAGGGAATGGAAACAGCCTGAGTAGGTTTCTTTTTTAGCTACTGATGTAGTCAAAAGGGGAAAATAGAGAGAGACCCAGAAAGCTGCCTTTAGAACTTTGAAAAGGAAAAGGCTTGATAGATTTTAATTTTTTTTCCTTCATGAAAACAGACTGTAATAAGAAGAGGCATTTAAAGCTCCAAGGAACTGGGCTTAGCAGGAGCTGGCCTTTTATACACCAGAGGAAGAAAGTCACGTGATGGGCTTCCTACTTGCTAAACGGAGACATGTAACATCCATTAAATTTGGGGAAGTAAGTGAATTATGCTAGCTATCCAATGGAGAAGAAAGAAGAGATGGCCTGTTCATAATATCAGTGTCTCTCCCAAAGGAGCAGAAAGGAAAGGGCTATTTGAAGGGAATCAGTCCCTTTCCACCTGCAAAAGCTAAAAGGAGGGGTAAGTGATAGAAAATCACATGGGAAGCAAAATAGTTAGACACAATACAAAGTAACAATACAAAGTTTAACCTGTGGTTAAACATCTCTTCCTCCCACCCCTCCCTGATTCTGGTCTTACAATGCTGAGCAGCTGATCCAAAGAGGGTAATTTTTCTCTCTTTGTCTCATTGCTGTGACTTGGAATTTTCCAGGAAACCTTCCAAGATAAAGCTTAAGTACAGTTTGTGTCTAGCATTTCCCAGATCGGTTCTCCCATTCCTATATGATTAAAATCCTACCCTGATGTCCCAGTCATGTGAAGATGATTCTGGTTTCTTAAAGGCTATGCTAGTGAAATAAAAATTGGGGATGGTGTCTACGAAGATAGAAAGGTTTTGAGTCTGGGTCCAGAGACAAATTATTTCATTATGAAAAACTGACTGATATAAACAAATAAAAAAAATCTTCCCTCAAAGAGCTTAAAATCTAGCAGTGGAGACAACATAAGGACGTGTAAAAAGATGGCTAACTATGTAGAACACTAGACTTAAAGTAAAGACTAATTCATAAGAGAGTAATTTGATTTCTTTGAGCCTCAGTTTCCTCATGTGTAAAAAACAGAGATAATAACAGTGTCTACTCTCTCAGGATGATTGCAAGAATGAATAATACAATATACACAATTTACTTTGAAAGTCACAAAGGGTTAGATCAATGGAAGTTATTTCTATAAGTACTAAAAGTGAATAGATTTAATCATCAATGCCATAAGAGTTAAGAGAAGGGGAGATGCCCAGATTACTAAAATAGAGCTAGGGTAGAGATAAGAGTCTATACTAACGTGAGGTTAATGGGAATGGAAAGGTAGAGAAAGATGAGAAATATACAAGTAAAGTTTCCAAATTTGCTAAAACATTTTGTGATTGATTTTCCATGGTGGACATTTTGGTCTTTTGACATAAATTTGTGTCTTGCATCGATCCTGTGTAAAATTAATAATGAGAAAGAAATAAGAATTGATATTTACATAACATTAACGATAAATTGTAGTCGAATGAGAAGGAAGGATGACCAAGCAAGCCATCTTGACACTTCTTGATAGAAAGTTCATGGACTGGAGATACAGAAATAGACATACATTTTCAGACAAAGCCAATAGAGTGCTTTGCTTCCCTTGAATGCACTTAATTCTTACAATGGATGCCTTAGGAGGGGGAAGAGTTGGTGGGTAGCGGTAGCAATTAAAAAAAAAAAGAAAACAAAGTGAACCTATGAAATATTTTAAAAGTATGTAGAAGAGAGTAGAAAGAACTTCAGGATAAGACACAGATAAATAGGGTAACTTACCCAGCCCTGGGTGTTCCCCATGCCTACAATGCTCTCCCTCCTCACCTTTGCCTCTAGGAATCTCTGGCTTCCTTTAGCTCAAGTCTCACCTTCTTGAGGGTTTTTTATGGTTCCCTCCGGTGCTGGTGACTTTCCCTCTGAAGTTGGTTTCCATTTATTCTTCGTGAATCTTGTAGGTACTTAATGGTTTGTATATTGTATCCATCTTCACATATATGTAAGATCCCTGAGGAAAAGGACTACATTTTTGCCTCTCTTTGTATCTCCAGTCTTAGCAGAATGTATGTAATATAGTAAGTATTTAATAAATGTGTGTTGACTGTTGTTACTGTCATTACTTAAAATACATTGAAAACTATTTATAGAAATCCGTATTTTCATATACAATCGCTTTGTATTAAAATTGATAGTGTTGGTTCAGTTCATAATTTAAAAGAAAATTTATGTGGAAAAAATAAAAACCGAGCCAAACGTCTTCTCTTTGAAGTTGAGATTTGCCTAAATATCTTGCCTAAAATAAATGTATTTGAAACTTTAAAAAAGGACAGCCTAGTTGGTAGATTTCTATTACTGTCACTGTTGGCAGAGATGTTAAGGTGAATGCATGTTTGTAAAGTAGAAATTATGAGAAAGTAAGGAGAAAAGAAAAGAAATTAAATCACTAAAAGGGAAAAATAATTAGTAGTATAAGGGTGATGTGATTCTTCCAACATGAGAAAAAAACTAAGAGTTGGAGGGAAATAAAGAGTTGAAAGGGTTGTTTGAGGGAGTGTATATAAAATAAAAGGACATCATGTGCATCAGGAAGAATCTTCCATAAACTGCCAGGAAAGGAAAATAGTAGTCTAGAAATAGGGAATCTAATCAACCAATCATTCAGTCATTACTTATCCAAACTATGAGACAAAATATATAATATGTATAATGGAAAGATAAAAGGAATGAAGTGATTACACTTAATTCACTCTTTGGGAATAAATTTCCCAAAGTGAGAGCCTTACACAGGATTTAGGGTGATTGCCAAAGGTTTTATATTGAAGGGGCCTCTTCATGCCATAGATGCTGGGCAGTGACTCAGGGAACCAAAATTCAGGAAGAGCTGGGAGGGCAGAGTATGAGGTGGTTCAACACCTGGGGTTAAAATTGCCCTCAGGCTCTTAGCAATGTAATCATACTGTATGGTTGTTCAGGGAGGACTAGCCCCTCTGGTGTGAGGGCTTGCTGAGCCCTTTTCAGGGCTGCTGAGCCAACTCAAGTGTCCACCTATCACCCAGCTCTCATCTGTGGCTCAAAGAATCTGTAGAGTATGAAACAACCACTCCATAGTAAGCCATAGTGGCATATGGGCTAAAACAGGTTGAGGGTTACTTGCAGGCTTCAGACCTCTGGGTGAGTTAGGGGGATGTCTACCCCAAGCATGTGAAGACTTCCCATGATAGGTTGGGTGGAACAGTTTGTCCCAATGGCCAGGAAGGTGTCCGAAACAGGTGCAATGAAGTGCTTAGATTTTGGTCAGACATGGAAGATACCAATGTCACCCACTGAATCCTGGGCCTCTTCTAGTCATCTTGACTTTTATCTTGCCACTGGACATTGGTGACTCTGGAAGAGAGAGTGAGGTTGACAACTTTGTGCAATTCTGTCTCAATTAAATGCAATTCACTTGGAAGTCAAGGCATCACCTTGTAATGTCATTAGTCCTCTTCCAATCAAAGAAAGAACAAGAACAGCATCTTCATCAAGAAAAGAGGCAGGGATAGGGCGGCCAGGTAGCATAGTGAGTAAGAGCACTGGCTCCAGTGCCAGGATGACCTGGGGATCGAATCCAGGCTCAGACACTTAGCACCCACCCAGAAACACCCGGCCATGTAACCTTGAGCAAGTTACTTAATCCCGATTGCTTTAAATTAAAAAAAAAAAGAAAAGAGACAGGGAAGCCTTGAGGTCCTTTTCTATCCCCTTCTTCCATTCAGCCTGCTCCTCTTTTATGGTTTTCTTTCCCCTACCTGACTGTTGTTAATACTCATTTTAACCTCCTATCACCTGTGTCAAAGTCTTTAGAGTGGAATAAACAAGTTAATTAAGTATAATTTATGAAGTCCTTACTATATTTAATGCATTGCATTAGTTGCTGAAGATGCAAAGAAAAAAATACAAAATTTAAAGAACACAAACAAGAGCATATTCCCTCAAGGAACAGACAACCCAAATAAGTACAAAGTACATACAATATAATACAAATAATTTTATAAAGGATAGTTGGGGAGCCAGTAGAGCCTTCATGCAGAAGGTGGCACTTAGATTATGAGCTCATTGGGTGAAGGGGACTTTTATATATCTAGCTCTCAGCACAGTGCCGGGTGTATGCATTATAGACACTTAATAAATGACTGACTGACTTCTTATTGACTGTTTTGAAGGCAGTTAGGGATTTTGTCAAAGCAAAGAGGAATACATTCCAGACCTGTGAAAGGAATCATTCATGCAAGGTGAAGGGGGGATGCAGTATGTAGGGAGCAGCTAGTGGTCAGTTTGACTGGAATGGAGTACATATGAAAGGCAAAGGATTGTGAATTTTATACTAGAGAAAATAAGTAACCACTGATGGTTTTTAAGTGGTGGTGGGCTGACATGGTCACATCTATGCTTTAGAAATATCAATTTGGCAATTTGTAGAAGAAGGTTTTCCCACAGAGAAGGGAGAAGGTAAAGAAAGGGAGTTCCATTAACAAGGTATTGTATCTGTGCAAATGAGAAGTGACTAGGGTCTGAACTTGAGTGTTGTCAGGCCATGTGAATGGACAGAAGGGACCAGATATGAAAAACTTCAGGGAGGTAGGATCACCAAGGCTTAGTGACTGATTTTACTTGAGACTAGAAGGAGATTAGAGAGTCAAGGATGATGGCAAGGTTACATCAGTAGAAATGGACATGTTTGGTGATTGGGAAAAGAAATGGTGGGATATATTGAGATCTTGTTTTGGTCTTATTGGGCTTTAGATTCCTATGGGACATTAAAATAAATGTATCCATCTAGCAACTGATAGTTTGAGCCTGGGGTTTACTTTCCAGATCAGGGCTAGATAAGTAGATTTGGGAGTGAAGAGATGATAATTAAAACACAAGAACTGATGAGATTGCCAAGTGTAATTGCAATGGGATTTAAGATCTTCCCTGCTCATTAATAAGCTTCACCTAGAGCCAATTAAGGAAAGCTTGTTAAGGGGAGGCTTGCCTGTAGGAAGGCTTTCACACCTTTTGCTAATTTCTAATTAGGCACTAAGAAGTATATATATGCTCTGAGGTGGTATTTTGCTTTGTGGGCTCTCTTTTGAGAAGGATCTTGTGATTCCCTGGTTGAGATTCTGAATGAACTGTCTGTTCAGAGATCTCCTACTGCTCAGATGTAAGGGCTCTCTCAATCCAGGTATGTACATAAATTATATAGCAATATTGTTTTGATTCAGGCAGAAACCAAGGAAGAGAATGTCCTGGAGGAACTCCAGGCCAATAGTGTCAGACAATTCAGAGCAGGCAAGGATAAGAATTGAGAAAACCCATTGTTATAGCAGGTAAGGTGTTAGTTATCTTGGAGAGAAGAATTTTAGTTGCTATCTGCTTCTGCTCTGGTAATTCTTATGAAAAAAAAAATTGCAGGAAGCACTATATAACTTTCCAGTAGAGAGCAGGAGCAAATAAAATTAATTTATAGGAAATCGATAACTACTGCTTTTTTATCTATACAAAATCTTTATGAGAATGAGTTATGTATGTATATTATGTAAGCACATACACATACATAGACATAGACAGAGACAAGAGAGAAACAGACAGAAACAGAGACAGAGATAAAGAAACAGAAACAGAGAACAGAGAGAAATATGAGGTGAGAAGATAACAGTTAACTACATTTTCACAATCACCCAAGTGACTGAAATGAATAATATATTAGCTAGCATTTATATAGCACTGAATGGTTTGCAAAGCACACTTGACTGTTATCTAATTTCGTCCTTACAAATACCTTGTGAGGTAGGTAGTATTATTATCCCTATGTTATAGATGAGGGAACTGAAGGTGAGAACATTAAGTGGCCTACCCAGGGTCACATAGCAGGCAAGTGAATGATGAAGGCTTTGAATCTAATCTTTTCCTGTCTCCAAGTCCAACACTCTACCCACTTAGCCCCTCAATTATAATATCTTATGATATTATACAGCTAAATATATTTCATATAATTATATTATGAGATACACACATATGCACATGCCTATGTATATATGTGTATGTTTGAATACATTTAGGTGGGACTGATGATTTTAGGTAGGACACAAGAATTTCCTTTTTCACAGTGTTATCAGCACTTTCTCAGAGATTTAGGATTAGAGGATGATGAATTTAGAAGGGAGAGGCTCTTTCCAGGCCACCCAGGCCAGTGCCATCACTTTATAGATAAGGCAATTGAGAGCCCCAGGGTCCAAATAACTTGTACAAGACCACATAGTCATTGAGTGCCAGAGCTATAATTTGAGCCCAAAGTCTTCATTGTAGATGTCTGGGGACCGAGAGGTTAGGTGAGCTGCCCACAGTCACCTGAATCCACATTTCCTGACTCAGAAATAGGTCCTTTGTCTACACCACCATTCTTCCCTGGTGCGCATGCACACATGCACACACACTCACATATATACACCTAACATATGCACATTCATAATACACTCACCCACATACACAATACATTCACACATATACATTTATACAAATATACACACAATCACATTCACCCCCATCTACCACACATGCATACGTACACTCACATACATATACACACTCACATTCACCTGCACAATATACACATATGCAT
>NW_027186457.1:2704229-2770192 GCF_028583685.1 Petaurus breviceps papuanus | reverse complement strand
TATACACATATGCATACACATATACACACTCACTTCCAACATATACACATGCTAAATAAATATATACACTCACAAAATATACACACTTACATATATGTATCCACAATGATACATGCATATGTGTATAAACAAATTCACAAATATCTACATTCCCTCATCATCTCTACACACACACAGACACACACACACCCTCTTATCTACATGCACATAGACATACACACATATACAGATTCATCCTCCATAGACATACATGCATATATACATATACACATTCACACACATTTCCACACATACACTTATATACACCCTGTCCTTCCCCTCTCCTTCCCCTCTGCACAAAAATACACATTTCTTTATAGGAAAAGCCTCTTTAGCAGAGGAGAAAACAAAGGGTGTTCTGCTTAAAGATGGCCAATAATGATTATGGTTTTTGTTGCTGTTGTTATAATTTGCCTCCCTGGTTATGTCTCCATATATAATGAAGTTGTATACCTAAAAATTATTGTGGATTAAATGTCTTTATTCCCTAGAGAGAAAGACTCCATATTTACGAGCTATGTTTGGCATTCAGCAGATGCCCCATGTGGCTTCAGCTGTAGATATTATAAATGGTTGTATTGCATTCCATTTTGTAGGTAGAACTTCAAGATGAAAGTCATTATCTATGATTAAGATGTTATTATTTTGGTTGTTTTTATTTTATAATTATAATTATATTTTAGTCAGAGGAAGATGACATCCAGTCTGGTCCACCCAGAGGCATTTCCAATCCTTCAGAGTTAGGTTATGGAGATCATTAAGGTATTTTAATCTTTGTTATTCTTAGAGGGAGACATGTGTCAAAGGACACATATTAGACAGAACATTAGTCTTCTGTTGGTGAACTCTATAATGATAATAATAATGAAAGCTTAATGTGGTCATGTTTGGAATTCAAATCCTGAACTTCCCTCTGATATGCTCTAGTAACTGACAACTCAAGTTATTCCCTGAAGTTCTTCATGAAAAGAGAGATGAAGGTTGCCTAAGAGATCACTTCATGAAAAATATATATATCAGAAATAAGACTGAGGCAAATTACCCTCTGTCTTGGTACCTTATTACCTCTAATCATTCACTATTATTTATCTACTTATAGATTATCCAGAGTAAAAGTAATATTCTCCTAGTCCAGCTTTCCCTTGGTACTTAGCAATCTCCTAGGGAACTTCCCCTTGACATATTGTCAAGCTCAGAAAATAGAAATCACCTCAATTATTCACCAAGGTATTACAAAACTAGTCAAATTTACATAGATCCATATTTGGTAGAATAGAGGGTAAGAGCAGTGACATCTTGCTGTCTTCCAAGATCATGTACAACAAGAAGCATTTTATTGAACACTTTCTCCTCTCAGGCACTATGTTAAGTGCTAGGTTTATAAAGAAAAAACATAAACAACCCTTGCTCTCAAGGAACTTACGTTACACGGGGGGAAGGGGGGAGGGAGGGAGACAACATATATAGATTAGAACATACAAAATGAATATAGAATAGATGGAAGGTAACCTCAGAGAGGATGGCAGTAGCAGTTGTGAAGATGAACCAAAGACCAATGAAAGATACAGCATTGAATTGACCTGCATCTTAATGAAAACCAGAAATTCCAGGGGTCAGAGGTTGGGATGAAGAGCATGTCTGGCTTGGGAAACAGGCAGTGCAAGGGTTTGGAGAAGGAAGATGTAACATCGTGCCCAAATAGTCTCATATTGCTGGTTTGAAAGTGTGTGGAGTGGAAAAGAATGTAAGAAGGTTGGAAAAGCAGGAAGGCGACAAGTTGTGTTTAAATGAAAAATAAAGGGTTTTATATTTGATCTTGGAGATAGCAGGTAGCCATTGGAGTTTCTTGAGCAAGGACGGTGACAATAGACCTATGCTTCAGAAAAATCCTTTTGTCAGCTGAGCAAAAAACGTATTGGAGCAAAAATGACTTTTGAACTAAGTGGTGTATTAGATTACCTTTGGGAATGCCAATGCAGTTTTAAAAAGAATAGCAACTATTCACAAAAGCTAGAATCAAGAGAAAGTAATGGAGGCTGACTACAAAAGCATGCCATTGCCTTGAACAAATATTGCTAGGAATGCTAATACTTGGCATGAGCTAAGGCTGAAGAGAGAGGCCAAGAAAAACAAAAACTTTTAAAAAAACATGATAGTGGGGAAAAAAGAGGATCAAAGCAGATATAGAACTTTCTCCTTTCCAGGTAGATGAGATCAAAATAACAGATGAATGAAAAGCATTTATTGAAGTAAAACAGATTTATTAAGTCCTTCCAGCATGCCTATCCTCAAGATGCTTACATCATAAGGTTCTTATAAGGAAAGATGCCCATGAGAGAATGATGTTCAAGGACAGGAGTATTTTTTCCCCTGGAGAAGTGGAAAGGGAGAGGTATGGATGAGTATCTATATAAGATGAAAAGCTGAACAGGATGGGGAGGATCCTCTGGTGATATTTAGACTGTCTTCAAGCATTTGAAGATTTATCATGAACCAAAGGGATTTAACCATTCTGCTAGATCTAGGAAAGGACCCCTAGGAATTATAGGTGTACATTATAGAGAAGTAGTTTCTAGCTCAGCTGAAGGCAAAACATCCCAACAGTTAGAATCAATTAAAAGGGGAATGCTTGTCTCAGGAAGTAGTGGGAACTTCTCCCTCACTTTTTTTTGGAAGGAGGAGGTAAGGCAAAGGGGTTAAGTGACTTGCCCAAGGTCACACAGTAAATGTGAAGTATCTGAGACTGGATTTGAAGTCAGGTACTTCTGACTCCAGGGCCAGTGATCTATTCACTGCCCCACCTAGCTTCCCCTCCCTCATTTTTTAGATGTTTTAGACTGGATAAACACTTGTTGGGAATATTGTAAAGAGGAGTTGCAGATGAAGTACAAGTTGAACTTGATGGCCTCTATCATTCCTTCTAACGTTGATATTCTGAGATGATTTTCCCTTAATAGACATTAAGTAATAAAGAGTTGGTTATAGTATAAAGAATGCTATTGTGATGGTTTTTATGGTGCTGGTAAAATATCAATCAAACTAACATTTCCTCAATCATTTTCAGTCCATGTATTGCCTGCAAATTTGCCAGGGCATACTTTTGGGTTCAATGGAGGACCCCCATGTTTCACCTTCCATCTGGATATTTGTTAATGTAAATCTACCATTTCTAGTCACCCAGCCATATACATAGAGTATGCGCTCAATAAGTATCTGTTGAATGAAAGAATATAACCATATGTTCACCAGGTATCCATGTTTTACTCACCATAGTTAATACCACTTTCAGCTTGCATTCCAAAATTGCTAAAGGAAGACCAGCCATTCTCAAATTTATGATCACAAGATTTAGAGCTGAAAAGCAACTTAAATATATATATATATATATATATATACATATATATGTATATGTATGTATATACATTCCAAACCTTTCATTTTACAGAGAAAAATACTGAGGCCTGAGAGGTAAAGTGATTTACCACTAATTATACAATAATAGTGAGTAGCAGAGGCAGTATTTAAACTTCTTTTTTTAGTTTTTAACTCTGAGGATGCCTTTGATATATATATATATATTAGTTGAGAAGGAATGATTTCAATAATCCTATGTCTTGGGCTCTGCCATCTCTATTCCAGGGTTTGGCCACTGAATGTGCTATCAAGTAAAAATATTTCCATATTAGTCACAGTTGTGAAAAAAGAAACAGATCAAAGGAAAAAATGAAACATCAGAAAGAATGAAGTAATTGGGGAAAAATGCTTCAATTTTCATTCAGAGTCCATCTGTTTTTTATCTGGATGTGGACAGCATTTTCCTTTCTGAGTCCTTTGTACTTGTCTTGCATCATTTTGTTCCTGAGAAGAGCTGAGTCATTCATAGTTGATCATCACACAATGTTTCTGATACTGTATATGATGTTTTCCTGGTTTTGGATTTCACTTTGCATCAGTTTGTACAAGTCTTTCCAGGTTTTTCTGAAGAATGCCTGTTCATCATTTCTTACGGCAAAATAGTATTCCATTACATCAATATACCACAGCTTGTTAGGCCAATTCCCCAATGGATGGCATCCCCTCAATTTCCAATATTTGCTCCCCACAGAAACGACTGCTATGAGTATTTTTGCACATATAGGTCCTTTTCCCTTTCTCATGATCTTTTTTTTTTTGATACAGACCTTATAGCAGTATTAATGGATCAAAGGTATACACAGTTTTATTACCATTTGGGCATAGTTCCTAAATTATTCTACAGAATGATTGGATCAGTTCACAACTCTACCAACAACCATGCAGCAGTGTTCCAATTTTCCCACAACCTTTCCAACACTTATCATTTTCCTGTTTTGTCATGATAGTTAATGTTATAGATATAAGGAGGTAACTTGGAGTTGTTTTAACTTGCATTTCTCTAATTAAAAAAGATTTAGAGCACTTCTTCATATTCCTATAGATATCTTTGATTTCTTCATCTGAAAATTGCCTGTTCATATCCTTTGATTATCAATTGGAAAATGGTTTATATTCTTACAAATGTGACAAAGTTCACTATATATTTGAGAAATGAGGCCTCTATTAGAGACACATGCTGTAAAGATTGTTTCCCAGCTTTTACTTTCCTTCAAGTTTTTGTTGAATTGGTTTTATTTATACACCTGAATAAATTCTTGGCGAATTTAACTGAATGATTATTTCTAATCTCCCTCTACCTACACTGTTCAACATTTTCTTCTAGTTCTTGCATCTTGGTACCTTTAAATGCAGGTATTGAAACAAGGGGAAGCTACAAATAAAACCTGTTTATATCAGACAAAATTCTTTTGGACTAGACCATACTTTGTGTCCAAGAACTTTATGATGATGACATCAGATTTATTTTATTAGCTGTGGAAGGAGATCGATTTCATTAATTTAGTCATAATTTGCTTCATCCTCATCTTAAAAAAGCAATTGTTATAAATCTTGATCATTTACCTTCTTTACCATACTTGACTCTGAATGACTCTTTGATTTATTCTAAATGATGATGATGATGATGATGATGAATTCACTTTCAAAGGGTGATCATTTTTCAAAGATAAAGATATAGAAAAGAATGTGTCCATCTCTGTAGCAAAGGGCAAGTGAAAAGAAGTGCTTTAAACTCAGCAGGAAAAAGAAGAATGTGTCATGTACCTTACAGCTTTTACTCTTCCAGTTAAATTTAATTAAATGAACACTTATGGGGCAAAATAAAACATATGTTATGTCTTAGTTACTATGTGAGTTGCTTTAAGATCTTGGATCTGTTTCTAGATTGCCATTTTATTTTGCTGGGTGGTTGAGGAGGTAAGGTGTTTGAGATGGGGCAGGGGGTGGGTCATCAATTGAAGGGTTATTGCTATTTGAAGAGAGCACAAAAAATCTCTTAAGGAGATATTCTCTTCTCTTGCCCTCACAAAGCAAATAGAACAGAGTCGAGTACTTGGAGGGTGTTACTCTGGACAAGATTAGAGAAAGAGTGTCTAGTCCTGGATCATTCAGTGCAAATAATCCATTGTAATTAAATCAACCCTCCTCAGTAAATGCCTACTGTGTGTCCCTTCATGAACTTAGTTTGTTTCTTTTCCTAGTCTAATCTGAAAAGCATTCTCTAGGTCCCACTGTGCAGAAGACATAGGAACTTGGTAATGTTAATACAAAAACCAATCTTTGCCCCCAGGGAGCTTACATTCATTGTTCTAAATGTACAAATACTACTTGTAGTATCAATAAGTACTGCTACTTTAAAAAGTAACCATAACTGACTCCATTTTGTGATTGGTTTGGTTTGAATAAGTTGTTTTTCAATAAGATAAATGCTTGTGTGGTGTGATTTAGTATATAATATACATCTGTTTATAAACAACCATATGTGCATATATGGACACTCTAATAGGGTCCATATAGAATTGTTGTTGTTTTATTGTATTTCAGTTGTAGCCGACTCTTTGTGACCCTATTTGGGGTTTTCTCAGCAAAGATACTGAAGTGGTTTGCCATTTCCTTCTCCTACCCATTTTATAGGTGAGGAACCTGAGGCAAACAGTGGATGACCCTTGCCTAGAGTCATACAGATCTGAGATACCTACAGTAGTAGTAATAATTTAAAATGCCCCTCCGTTTATGCTCTTTTGGAGGGAAGGACTAGCTCCTCTTGTGACAGACTGTCTCTGATCTGGGTATACTTCTTATTTTCTGAATAATGCCACCACCCCTCCCCATCCCATATGCCTTGATGTATAGACTCCTTTCTGTTCTTTTTAATTACAGTGTATTTGGGATGGAAGATTTCCCTGACTAATACCTGGTGCCTCCCTTCCTATGATGTTAGAGATGGCAAACCAATTAGACCTGTCGGAGTGAGATCTCCCTCCCTCCCTACACAATCCAGACATTAAGTGTTTGGATGTTTATTTTTCCTGGTCCTGATGTGGAAGTGTCCATTGTTGGCTTAATGTGTGGATATCCTAGTGTGTGGAAGTGTCAGTCACCGCCCTGATGGGAAGGTATTAGCAGCTTTCTTGAACTGGAGGTGTTAACCATTGACCCGGTGACATTTTTCCCTTGATGCCCCTGTCTCTGTGCTTCACCTTCTCTCTGCTATCCCCTTTAAACCTTAAATATTCCCCCGTGTGAGTTAAAACTGCTTTAAGCATTTATTGGCCAGTCTATTTCTATTGTTAAAACTCCTTTGAGTCTGTAAACTGCTACAGCTGACTGGGACACCAACTTTACAACCATCAACGATATTTGTTGTTGGCTAAAATCTACAGGATGTCCCAGAAGTCTTAGTGCAGTTTTAAAGCTATTAAAGCTTAAAAATCTCACCAAGACTTCAGGGATACCCTGCAGACAAGGCTGTAGGCTTAGACAGAAAGGAAATTAAGTGGCCAAGGTAGAGCCACAAACTTTTCATAGAAATAGGGGTTGTATTTGTCTGTTCTCAATTATCCTAGTTTTTCCAATAGCCGAGGTGTTAGAACAAAAAAAAATATCTATTATATACTCTCAAAGAGAAATGTCTTTAAAGTTACCAGTGTATTGGGTATTTCCATAAATATTCTCTCCCAAGCAGAACCACAGGAGGCACTTTTATTGTGAAGCTACGAATCATTGCAATGGAGTCACCAAATTTAACCCTAGCCTCTTCCTGAATTCAGAACATTTTATATTAAGTAGATTTTTAAATACCCAATCTTTACATACAGTTAAGACTAATTTTGGATAACTAGTAATAAAAGTCTAATTTTGTCACTTAATTTTCTGCCCTATGTACATTCAAAACCATAGAGAGGTTATTAATTTCTTAAATATGATCAAGATCATGTCATACATTCAGGTACTTAGCTAGAAAGCAGGTGGGGAATTGTGGAAAGCTTTCAGGCTGGGTTATGGAACCATACTCAGGGAGCCTGGTATGTGTGCCCTTAGTTCAGGAAATTAGAGATTCATCTGATAGTTCTTTCTGTTCAGAATTCACCACCACCCTAATCTATTGTCAGAATTTCAAAACGTTTTTTTTTTCAACCTACATCCCCCAAAAATACCTGAGAGGAGAAGAATTTGCAAGTCCCAAGGCATCTCAGAAAAGAGATGATTTTCAAAGAAAATGAGACCTTTGGAAAGATAATTAAGATCCTTGCAAAGGTTTCTCATTTCAACTTGTTTCGAACTTTGCCTGATGGGTAGGGTCAACTTTCGATTCACCTGAATCAGCTGAATTCCAACCAGTAAAGAGGAGGAGGGGAAGCGAGAGGAGAAAAAATGTGAGGGGAAACAAAAGCAGTTGTGCTTGAAATGGCAAGGACTTTTTTCATTTTCCTTTAACTGACTTTTAAAAATGATTTTTCACACATTATTTCAAATACCCAAAACTTTATATCAAAAGGTAAAACTGAGACAGTAAGGATATCATATTAGTCTATACTTAAAGCAATTAATTAATTCATTGCACATTAATTCACTGGAAGGCCAAATACTGAAGGTGTAACTCGAATACTTTGGCCACATGGTGAAAAGACTCCTGGAAAAGACTCTGATCTTGGGAAAGATTGAAGGCAGAAAGAGAGAAGGAGGGCAGATGATGAGATGGATAGAGCTTTTCATAGAAGCAATGAACACAAGCTTGGACAGGCTTCAGAAAATAGTGAGGCTAGACTCACCTGGAGTGCTATGGTCTACGGGGTCACAAAGAATCAGCTATGACTGAATGAAGGGGCAACAAGGAATTCTGCAACCCAATGATTCTATTTCCTATAAGGATCACTTCAACTACCATATGAGACATATCCTGATGCAGTCCCTGTCCTATCTGAAAGCAGGTAGTTGTACCCTTTCAAAAATCACCCTGCATTTATCTGGTATGTGTTACTGCCTACATTTTAAATAAACTTATGAAAGCCCAGGGGGTTCGCCCCACCCCCTCCCAATGAATGTTATCATGTCAACCAATAGTATTATGTGTTAAGGAGGTTTTAGAAAATTTCTATTTTTAAGAAACATGAAAATAAGTTCTTAATTAATTAGAGAAGATTATAGAACTTTAGATAGATGATGTCACACAGGAGACCTCTCATGAATGGTTGAGAGAATCGGGTATGCCTCTGGGACTAAACATAATGCCAACCAACAGCAGAGGATTCTAAGTTTGGAAGTCAAGCAGTCCAAGCAGTGGAGTCAGGATGGCAGAGTAGAAACAGGACTATTACGGGGTTCCAGCTTCCACCTCCTCCAATTCCTGTAAAAGGTGACTCTGAACAAACTTTAGAGCTATATAACCCACAAAATGACACAGAGAAGCTAACCTCCCACTGAAGACAGCCTGGCAGGCCAGCAAGAATGGGCTAGCACAGCATTCTGGGAGCCAAGTCCAGCCCCAGGGAAGCCCAAGGTTTTAGCCTCAGGGCAGGCCTGACAAGTGGCTAGCTGGAGGGACTTCAGATAACCAGCACTTGTGGAAGTTTCCAGAATTATCCACCCATAGATGCTAAGGAAAAAGTGCGAGGTCAGTTCAGTGTGGACTTTGAGATCTGGTAGTTTGGGAGTGCAGCCTGGCCTTTATCCCCTGGAAGGGTAAGCTGCTGAGGCGCTGTAGCCATGCAACTGCCGCCATGTGGCAGCTCCAGCTCCTGGCTTGCAGATTGCAGGGGGACCAAGCAACCAATCTGAGGGGTAATTGCTCTTGCTTTAACCTGCTTGGATCTGTATCGAAGTCTAGGGTGGAGGTCCTGGGGTGTGTGACCAGCTTGCCAGACTGTGTGGAAGTTTCAGAGAGGGCACCCAACCAATACCTTCAGCAGCTGAGAGAACCCCAGAGATTTGGGACAAAGCTCCCTTGCCTGGTAGCAGAGTCCTACTGTGGCAAAAAGCCCAAAAGTCAAGTAATTGAGTGGCAACATGAGCAAATGAGGGAAGCAAAGCAAGCAGAGCAACCCACCTTTACACTCCTATTTTGGGGACAAAAAGGATCAAAGCATGGAACAGGAGGAAGACAGTGAAGTCAGAACTCCCGCACCAAAAAATTCCAAGAAAAATACAAGCTGGTTACAGGCCATAGAGGACCTTAAGAAGGATTTTGAAAACCAAGTAAGAGAAGTGGAGGAAAAATTGGGAAAAGAAATGAGAACCATGCAAGAAAATTATGAAATGAGAGTCAACAACCTGACTGAAGAAAATAACGCCTTAAAAATAGATTAACTCAAATGGCAAAAGAGGCTCAAAAAGGCAATGAGGAGAAGAATGCCTTAAAAAGTTGAATTTGCCAGATGGAAAAAGAATCTCAAAAGCTCACTGAAGAGTATCATTCCTTCAGAATTAGATTGGAGCAAATGGAAGCTAGTGACTTTATGAGAAATCAAGATAGTATTAAACAGATCCAAATAAATGAAAAAAATAGAAGACAATGTGAAATATCTCATTGGAAAAACCACTGACCTGGAAAATAGATCGAGGAGAGATAATTTAAAAAAATATTGGACTACCTGAAAACCATGGTCAAAAATAGAACCCTAGAAATCATCCTTCAAGAAATACTCAAGGAAAATTGCCCTGTTGCTTTAGAACCAGAAGGGCAAAAACAAAAACAAAAAAACAAACAAACAAAAAAACCAAACAAACCAGAGGTTGAAAGAATCTACCGATCACCTCCTGAAAAAGTTGAACTATTTACTTTCCTACATGGAACAATGATCATTGTAACTTATGAAACTTTTCTCAATATGAGAATAATTGAAGGTAATAGAAATGACTATATATATATATATATGCAAACACCCCCCCCACATATATATATATATATATATATATATATGTCTATATAGGAGGGTATATGGATGTATGAATACATATGTGAATGTTTGTATATATGTGTACAGGTATACATAGATAGAGGGCGCAGGACCAGTTTAATGGGAAGGGATGATACTTAAAAGGTAAAATTGAGAGATGAGAGAGGAATATAATGAGAGGAGATGGGCAGAGACAGAATGGGGTAAACTATCTCATATAGAAGAGGCAGGGGAAAATGGTTACAATGGAAGGGAAGAACAGGAAGGCAAAAGGGAATGGGTCAACCTTATTCTCATTGAATTTGGCTTAGAGAGGGAATGACATACACACTAAACAGGGTATCTCACTCTACAGAAGAGTAGGGGAGAAGGAGGTGAGAGGGAGGATGATGGAAGGGAGGGCAGGCTGGGGGGGAGAGAAGTTGGAAGCATCCACTTTTGAAAAGGGACAAGATCAAAGTAGAAAATAGAACAAGTGGGAGGTGGAGTAGGAGGGAGGGAAATATAGTCAGTCTTTTACAATATATCCACTATAGAAATGTTTTGCACAGCTGCACATGTACAACTTGTATTGAATTGCTTATCTTCCCAGTAAGGGTGGGTGACAAGGGAGGAAGGCAATGAATCTGGAATTCAAAGTTTTAAAATCAAATGTTAAAAAAAATATATATATATACACTTATTAATATTATTTTACATATAACTGGGAAATAAGATATACAGGCACTGGGGCATAGAGATCCCCTGGAAAAGTCGAAAGGGGTATGGGAGAAGATATGGGAGAGAGCAGATGGGAGGAGGGGATATCCTGTGGGACGGCTATTTTGGGGCGGTGGGTAGGGGAAAAACGGGGAGAAAATTTGTAACTCAAAATCTGGCAGGAATGAATGATGTAAAGTAGAAGTTAATAAAGCATTTGATAAATAAATAGACAAACAAACAAACAAACAAACAGAAAAGGAAAGTTAAGCAGTCCAGAGTTGGAGGCAGGGGCCACTGAAGGGGGTATTACTTTTGGTGGAGGGAAGAAAAGAGAATCTCTTCTCCTCCTCCTCCTCCTGCTCTTCTTCCTCTTCCTTTTCCTCTTCATTGACCGTATCATCAAAGAGACTGACAATTAGCAAGCCATTTCATGCATTGGGAATCAGTGGGATCAGATAGGTCGAATCAAAAGGTGACAACACATCCAGCTGGGAACAGAGGGGTACGGTGAAGAAAAAGGATAATAGAAATAGTCACTCCGTAAGGGAAGCGCCTTTAAAGAGTATGATCCCTAGCACTAGATTAGAGTGTCCACTGGGTGCTTCAGAATGTACTTTTATGACATGAAGCACCTGGAATTTTGAGTTATGCTTTTGCCATACATACATTCTAATCATTTTCCTCACTTCCATTGTACTCTTAAGTTAGAAGTGGCTTCTTCCCACCTTTGCTGACAATCCAGAGACATTACCTGATTGAGAGAATTTCTGATAGGACACAGTCAATCCTTTGACCTTCTTCAGTGTTTTTTGGTTTGTTTTTCTTGGTCCCTTCTAATGACATTCATTGCATAGTGTATTTTTTGGTGATTATTTGACTACCCATGTTACCCATTCAAATGCCTCTAAGTTTCTTTAGATCAAAGATGATATCGTTTGCATCCTCGTAGACTTAGCACGTAATAAACACTCCAAAATGTTAGTTCAATCAATGAAAGGGCTTTTTGAAAGTCAGGGTCTTCATTATCATTCAAATGATATCATAACACACCTGCCTATAGAACTACCTATACAAAGTTTTATTATTTCACAAAAATTTTGTCTTAGAAACTTTTCTAACTATAGTAACATCTCACCTCATCAGAAATGAACAATTCAGCAACTTCACCTGTTGAACTGAAAACCAAGAAGTCATCCAAAAAAGGCCTTTGAGTAATTAAACTGCCCATTACATCATTCATGTAAGAAATAAATAATCTAATGTTCTTTTCATTTAGGCAAGCCCTTCAGACCCACTAAGAGACTATTTACTCTGACTTGTCACAAAGTTCTAACGACTTTATTTTGGTTTACAAGTCATTAAGTTTTGAAATCTGAGAGTTGTTTTTTGGTCCTTTCCAGTCCTTCAATCTCTGATATCCAAATCATTTTTCAAGACTTGTTGATTCTACCTCCCTGATATCTCTTGGATATTCCATCTCCTCTCTACTCACACTGCCATGGCTCTACAGAGTTCTGGACCTCCCCATCCCTTGCCTTAAATATTGTGAGATGTTAACTAATCTCTCTGTTCTTATCTGTCCGTCACACAGATCCCCTAATATTCTCTATACAACAAGTATTTAAGGGTCTACTATGTGCAGGTAGACAATTTCTCTTCAATTTATACTCTCGGAGAGCTGGCTAAAGTACTTAGAGTTGAATCGATGCCCTAAGAAAGTTTCCTTACTTGGAATTTTCCTATGCCAAGGAAACATTTGGTCCAGTCTCAATTCTCTAACCCTACTATGTGCAAGGTACTAAATTAGGTTTACCTCCCTAGGTTTTCTTTACATGAAAAAACAAAGACAAAGTAGAAGCCAGTCTTTTCACTCAAAGAATTTATAGCTTGATAAACAGGTATGACCACATGTAATGATGTAAAAAGTCATCAGCGGTTTTCTAGTGCGTAAAACAGGAACTCCTAACCATAAGAGCTCCTAGGCTCCATAGTGCACAGAGCACCAGACCTGAAGTCAAGAAGACTCAAATCTGACTCAAATCCAAGTTCAAATCTGACCTCAGACACTGACTAACTGGGGAACCTTGGCCAAGTCACTTCACCCTTTTTGCCTCAATTTTCTCATCCATAAAATGAGCCGGAGAAGTAAATGGCAAGCACTCTAGTATCTTTGCCAAGAAAACCCCAAATGGAGTCATGAAGAATTGGACATAAATGAAAGATTAAACAACTACTATAGTATCACTACTAATAATGTCAATTCCTTAGCATGACATTTAAAGCTTTCCATATTGTGACTTTAATCTACCTTACTAACCAAGTATAATTCTCATCTTTATACTCTGATGATTCTCAGATGTACTTACCCCAGTCCTAATTTGTCTCCTGACCTCCAGGTTCACATCTCTAACTCCCTATCAGAAATCTCAAAACTCAATGGCCTCTATACACATTAAACTTAAAACATCAAAAACTGAACCCCATTATCTCCAGGTTGTGTAGATTGTGCCCTCATGAGATCTCTTATATATGCCTCCTTCTCTCCTCTAGCACTGATACCGCCCCGGAATAGGTTCTTGTCACCTCAAGCTGAGGCTGTTAAAATAGCCTGGTGTTTGGAAGTCTAGGGCATCCTACATTAAGCTATCAAAGTGTAAATTTGATCATGTCACCCCATATTTCTCCACTCAAACTCTAATTGGTCCCTACTGATTCCAGGGTCAAATATAAAAATCTCTGTTTGGTGTTCAAAGTCTTTCAAAATCTGTCCCACACACCCATTTCCCCCTATCTCCACATTTCCAGTCTTCTTACACCTCAGTCCTCTGTGATCCAATGACACCAATGCCCTTGCTACTCTTCACCCACCCCCATTCCTGGTATTCTCTCCCTTCTCATTTTTTCCTCCTGGCTTCCCTTGCTTCCTTCAAGCCTGAGATCTATAATCCCTCTTTCTACAAAAAACCTTTTTAATGATTTCCCCTTAATTCTAGTGCCATTCTGTGGATTATTTTCAATATATTCTGCATTTATCTTATTTGTATGTGCTGTACTTATCGTTTGTTTACACATCTACCCCATTAGATTGTAAGTTCTTTGAAAGGAGGGTCTTTTCATTTTTTTCTCTTTATGCCCAGTGTTTGGTATAGTGAATGGTACCTAATAGGGGTTTAATACTCTCTTACTGACCAACTATTCTCTAATCTAGTCCTGTCTTCTCTCATTCTGCATTTATTCAGGCTATGCTCCATGCCTGGAACATACTTCTTTTTCATCTCTGCCTAACTAAATTCTTCTCTCTTTTTTTAAAAGTCCGGACAAGGTGCCATCTCCTCTGTGAAACTTGTCCTGATGCTGCCAGCTAAAAGAGTTCTTTCCTTTACGTATCTTACTGTACATTTTTCTTAGATCTCTCATTTTTCCTTAACACATTTTATGTTGTAGCATACTATTCCCCCCCCATGTCTCATCCTCTAACAAACTCATCCATTAGATAATAATGTCTTACAAGGTAGAAACTGTGCAGTTTTCTATCTTCATGTTCTTGAACCAAACACAGTGACCTGTACATAGTAGTTGCTTTATAAATGTTGAATTAAAGCCCCATGCACATTGGAAAAAATGAATTAAAATAAAGGACATGATAGACAAAGATACAGATATAAGAAGTAGCATTTGTTAGCAAAGAAGAAAAGAGAAAAATTACTGAAAAAAGAAAAGACATACCCCAAAGCATAGCAGTTTGGGACCAATTACTGTATAGTCAAATAGCCTTAACCACCTCTTTAGATTATATGGTCATCAGTGTATTATACTTCAGCAGAGTAAATAATTTTGATTCCAATGACCCAGAATTACTGAGAAAAGTTCCAATTGTGTTTCATATACTCTGCTGAAGAAGGCAGGAATGTGTGATATATTATTTTTTAAAAAGGCTTATTGATATATTTTAACATTACAAACATTTGCAGTATATATTCCTCCATGAAAGATCTCTTGCAGCAATGTAAAGCAATTACATAAATCAAATAAAACCAATAGAATGATCTCATCTGAAAGTGAATGCAACATTGCAGCAGCTTTTTGTAGGAGCAGGAAACTAAAAATGAAAGAATATCTATCAACTGAGGAATGGTCCAATAAGTTGTAGAATTTGAATATGAAGGAGTAATATGGTGCATTTTGAAATGAGGAAATAGATAATTTCAACAAGTAATAGAAAACCTTATCTGATGAAAAGTAAAATGAGTAGAAACAGAAGAATAACTTATACTATGCCATCAATATTATAAGAATGAACAATTTTGAAAACTTTCATAAACCGATGAAGAGTGAAATGGGAGAATTAGGAGAACAATTTATGTAATGACAACAACCACATAAAAACTACTTCAAAAACTATAAGGAGTATGATCAATACAATGACCATCTGTGACTGGAAAGGACCATTGGTGAAACATGCTAACCAAGTGATATATTTAAGGTTCAATGATTACCTCTTGAAATGTCAAGAATAATAGAAGTTATGAGAACTAAAGGGACAGAACCTCCTCTCTGGAAAACTCCACTACCTAGAGTGATTCATTCCTTGAGGACTGGACATTGCCAAGTTTTATCGTAATTCCAGAACAATGTTTTTTTTTTTTAATGTCATAGATGGTTTCCTGTTTAACTTCCTTTGTTTGTTTTATTCCTTAAAACCTATTATAGCAACTGTTTAAAGTGAAGAAGGTAAGCTATGTAATAATACTGAGAGCTACTTTCCCCAGCACTATACAAAATTGGAAAGAAAGAATACCTGGAATAACTCACTGTCTTTTTGTTCATTTTCATTAACAAACTTATTTTTTAAAAGAATAAATTTTATTTTTAACTTAACAAACACCAAATAGAATTAGTATATACACATATGTATGTATATAGTAGAACAGAAAAAGTACATGAAACTGCAAGTCTCTGTTAGTTATTACATATGTGGATATAGACATAGAAACACACACACACATACCTGTAGCTTTCAAAGTTGTTCTGCTCATCTGACCTCCTCTCTAACCTCCTTTTTGCTCTTTTCTTTCCGTTAAAAAATTACTTCAATCCTTCCCTTCCTTTTCACTTTTCTTCCCTTTCTTTTCACTTTTTTCCCTTCTCTACCCTTCCCTTTCACTTTTTCTCTTCCCTTTGCTTCTCTTCACTTTCCTTCCTTTGTCTTCCCTTCTCTTCTCTTGCCTTTCCATTCTATTTTCTTTCCTTATATTCTTCCTTTCCTTTCCTTTCTTTTTTCTTCATTATTATATCTCTATTTATTTTTACCTTTCTATTCTATTACTCCCCCCACATAAGTTCACTGGAGGCAAAAAGAAAAAAAAATGTGTTTTGTTATTGTGACAAACACATATAGTTAAACAAAATGAGTTTTTATTTTAGTTAGCTATGTCTGAAATTGTAGGTCGTATTGTGCATCTTCAGTCCATAACCTCTGTCAAGAGGTGGGTAGCAAGCTTCATGATCAGTTCCCTGGAATCAGAATTGGCCATTCCATTAATCGAAGCTCTTGAGTCTTTATAATATTTTTTTCTTTGTGTAATTTTTTTCTTATTGTATAAATTATTTCAACAAAATGAATTTTTTAAATTGGCAGAATGCAATTATGATGGAAGCCAATGGCTGATGATCATTCATTCATTTATTCTTTCATTTCACAACAGCTGTACTCCTTGGATTTGACTCCACTACCATCATGCGCCCAGGAAAAGCTCATCACCAGGAAACTTATCATCACACAGATTACATCAGCTTTGGTACTCACAGGTCATCAATACCCTTAGTTGCCTATATCCCTCTGATTGGAGGACTGGAAGACAGAGATAAAATTCTTCCCAAAGCTTCAATTTAAAAAGGGATAAGTAGCCCAGCCAACTCTTCACTTCTCACCAGCTGTACTCTCTACCATCATTGTGCCCCATTTCCAAACAACTTCCCCTGCCCCCCATCTCACTTTTCAGTTTTCTTTTGTTTGTTGTCTTCCTTCATAATCTCCTTGTGGGTTGAGACTGCCTTCCTTCCTTCCTTCCTTCCTTCCTTCCTTCCTTCCTTCCTTCCTTCCTTCCTTCCTTCCTTCCTTCCTTCCTTCCTTCCTTCCTTTCTCTCTTTCTCTTTCTTTCTCTCTCTGTGACTCTCTCTGTCTCTGTCTCTGTCTCTCCCTTTTCAAACTTGTATCCCCACTCCTTAGTACAGTGCCTGGAAAATGGTATGTATTTACCAAATATTTACGTATTGTGTTATGCTTTATAGTATTATGTTGTATTGTATTTTACAACATTACATAATCTCAAAGTTGGAAGGAACTTCAGACACCATTTAGTCCAACCCATACCTGCACAATACGTCTTTCTGTACTATACCTAAGAAGTGTTCCTCCAACAATTGCTTGAAGACTTCTAATGACATGGAACCTTAAATCATATCACTTTAATTTTATACATCTCAGAGAATATAAATATACAGTAACTAAATTGTAGAAACAAATAGAAGGAGGAGATCTGGTGGATGTGTCTTCAGGATTTTACAAAGCTCCCATAATTATCTCAAACTTCTTCCAGAAACAAAGGTCTCCACCCCACCTTTTTAAAACCAATATTCTGTGAATATTATTATAGGCTTGACACCCTGAACACACTGCCTGAAGGATAGATGTGTTACATTTCTCCTCTACCCCCAGGGTTCTCCAGTACCTTTAAGGTAATGTGGGATATGCCTAGTCTTTCTGCCAATGCTCCAGACCCCACTGATGGCATTCCCTTAATTATAGAGGGTAGTCCCCTAAAGCCCAGGTCCAATTAGCCACTAACAGTCATATTTGCTTTTCCAAATAAATATTTACTTCACAAATATATAAGCTTATTCCCCCACAAATATGTGAGGCATAGACCCCCTTTCCTCGTTCACCACCTCAGTCTCTGAGGAGAGGAGGAATAGATTCATAGCCTAGCTTAGTTCTCACAGATCACAGTCCCAAGGCCAAATTCAAACTCCCTCTAGGGTTCAAGTCCCAGGCATCCTGGCTTCTCAGGGTCTCCAGCCAGCTGGGCTGGGTAATAACACTTTCCAGACTGCAATCCTGGCTCCAAGGTCACATGACTTGAACTCCCAAGTTCTGTGAGGATCACCTTCATCATCTGAAAATGAGGTCAAATAACATAGAACAGAAACAAACACCCCCAAGGCTTATTTTTCAAGGTGAAGGTAAAAGAGAGGCACTAAGCAAAGGATATTTCTTGCTCTTTCCTCGTTCAGTTCATAGCATCCTTGCTTTGGATAAACTGGGATCTTTACCCACTGGATGTAACACAAAAGATAGCAGCAGAATAAAAGGAGTTAAGGATTCAGTCTCACACCATTTCTGAAGATGCAGGAAGCCAATTAAAGGAGGCTATCCCCATCTATGAGGTAGGTGATGCAGCAGGCTTCATGTTAGACAAACTGGACATGCTCAAAAAGCCTCTCATTGATACCTTCATCTTAGGAGAATTGGGCACATCCAGAGAAGCTTTATAATTTTAAGACTTGGAATTCAATCATTTCTAATAGATTAAAAAAGTGTTGAAGAGGGCAGGTGTAAGAAGACTACCATATATGATGAATCAGGAACTTCAAAGAAGAGTGGGAGTAAAGACTGTTATCAAGGAAATGTATTATTACCAGAGAGGGGGGGGGGGGGGGGGGGACGGAGAGAGAGAGGAAGAGAGGGATGGCGAGATGGGCTAGTCCCATAGAGAGTCAGGCAGACAGAGATAGCAGACAGATAGCCCAAGCACTCCACTGTTATCCTGATGATGTCAGGAGAAATTGATGAAAGTCCCTAACACCTTGAGTAAATTTCCTTTGGCAACCATGTCAAAAGATGGATGAGATTTATAAAGCTTGGGCAGGTTTGGACAGGTTATAATCTATTTCATTGGAAGGAATCTCCAAATTAATGAAATCTATTTAAATATATGAGTTAATTGTTAGGAAGTTTTTCCTTACACTAAGACTAAATTTGCCTATTCAAAGCATTCATGCATTGCTTCTTTTATTGCCCTCTAGAGTCAAGGTGGAAGAGTTAATCTAGCAATGAGTAACCTGTGGCACTCTAGGTTCTCAAGTGGGGCTCTTTGAGTCCAAATTTTATAGAACAAATCCTTTTTTTGAGAGGATTTGTTGTGTGAAGTTTGGATTCAGTCAAAGGCTTGCACTTGAGAACCTAGAGGGCCACATGTGGCCTCAAGGCCACAGCTTCCTCACCACTGAATCCTTTTCCCCCAAGGTGTAATATAAGAAATTATAATATAAGAATGATGTAATACAAGAAAATGTTTTCCCATGTAACATAAGAAATTTTTTGGACCTGATTTTTTCAACGACATTTTAATTTTTTAATTAAACTTTGTTAGATAAACAAAGACATTGATCTAGAAACAGGGGTATACTGGAGCCAGGTAGTACTGGCTTAGGGAAGCTGATAGTTCAAAGTTTCAGTGTGAGCATTTACATCTCAGAAATTGGCAAATACTATAAATCAGTGCTTGATTTGTTCTTTTGTTGATTGTTTAGACTTATGAAAATAATAGAGAAAATGTTAACAGTGCAGATTAAAGCAAAGTATATATATATATATATGTATATATATATATTTTTTTTTTTTCCTGCATAGCTAGTTGTTAATCATTTATCAGCAACATCCTATGCAGAAACCAGTCTCCCTAGCCAGAAATCTCGTGGATCTGCTTTCTAAACACCCTACCTATATAGTAGCACAAAATAGGGTAAATTCTTCAAACACTTCTTTGCTTCAATATCTAGGGCGGATTCCTATTTCACCTGTGTCAGCTGGATCAGGTGAGATAACAGATATGGGACTGTTTTGAAAGTCCAAACATTTAAAATGCAAATTAGTGTTTTCACAGAATAATAACAATAATAATTAATCTATTAGCTCACACAGATTATAGAAGCCCACTCAGTTTTCAACAGTCTTACTCACTCATCCCAATGTTCTATCTAATCTACCTAGCAAGAATGACTTGGCTATCAAAACTGACTTTAGAAAAACTTTTTTTTTTTAACCAATGCCTGATTTATCTATTTTTTAAGTATATAACAAAATCCCTTTCAGGTCATAGATTTTTAATTCCTAAATGCATAATTAGAATAATAAATGCAAGGAGCTTTGAGGATCATGTGGATCAAGACCTTTATTTTGCTATAAATACTCCATAATAAATCTGCATTCTTTTTAGGGTGCGCATTGCCTACAGTGATTCAGATAAAATCATCCATACATGACCAATTCTTCCATTTCCTTTTGGAAGTTCACCATTGGTGATTCAACCAACCAGCTGGGAGCTTTTACATATCAAATCCATGCCAATGAAGTATGAAGGTTGCCTATTGGTTAACACTCGCTCTTGCTTTGAGATGGCTGTTTGATCATTTCAGTAGTGTCCAGCTCTTTGTGACATCATTTTGGGTTTTCTTGGCAAAGATAATGGAATGGTTTGTTGTTTCCTTCTCTGGCTCATTTTACACTTGAGGAAACTGAGGCAAAAAAGGGTTAAGTTACTTGCCTAGAGTCACACAACTGGTAAGTGTCAGAGGTCAGATTTGAGCTCAGGTCTCCTGTCTTCAGGCCTGGAACTCTACCCATTGTGCAACCTAGTTGCCCCTGTTGTGTGACCAGCCTTCCTTTGTCTATCTGTGAAAAAATTTAAATCCTAGTGGGATTAAGTGACTTGAATGAGAGGAAAACAAAAAACAAAACCAGCTAGTTAGCTACTAAAGTCCTAAGTCTCAGGCTAGTCCTTTTCCTCTCAGAACAATGCTCCCTAAGAATGATGTTGGCACTTTTCCTATTTAGACAATGCTAAAGTCTCATTCATCTCATCTAACACCCCACCTTTCTGTAAATATCTACTGACCAAGGTCCCTTTATTGTCACTTATCGAAAACTGAAAAGTAGGCAATACTGTTCTTTGAGGATTGTGTATTTTCCAGTAATTTCTTAATAGAAGGTCAAACAAATCTAATTATTTTAAATAAAATAGTCATCTGAACAAACCTACAAAATGTTTTAATATCCCCCAAACATTGACTAAACTCATTAAAAACGTTAAACCCTATTACATGGCATACTTAGCAGATTTTCAGTAAAATTGGATTGTGATGACCTTTTAGAGTCAGGTGCTTCTTTCATATTCCTGCTCTTATAATTAATTATAGAGTCAGCTAAATGGGATTTCTTTAATATACCCCTGAGTTTGGTCAGGTAGAATATACATATGAGGATATCAAATAGATCTTCCAGGAAATACTCTCTGGTCTTGAATGGATGATTTTCTAGCATTTCTTTTCCTCTCCACTGGTCTTTTTCTCCTTCAAATGCAGTATTTTCTGGGATGGCCAAGATATACCAGTTGTCAAAATGAAAGGGAAACAGACTAGGATCTCAGGTACATGCAAGAGAAAAACATGGTAGGTTCCAGGGGGGTTGAATTCAGAGAGAGCAAGTGGTCAACGTAAAGAAGTTCTGAGATCAAATCTTGCGGGACGGTGTCTTCTCCTCCCCTACCTCTTTTCTAATCACATGAACTAGAGAACAAAATAAATTATATGAATATTAGCAGGGTAGCCACCATATCAAATTCTTTCAAAGTTTTCCAGGATTGTAAAGTCAAACAACTATGAAAGACTGATTGAGAATTCTGATCTATGACCAATCAGGATTCCAGAGGGCTGATGATGAAGCCTGCTACCGACCTCTTGACTGAGAAGTGATGGTCTTAAGGTATAGAACAAGACAAATTATTTTGGATATGGCTAATGCAGAAATGTTTTGCTTGATGATGTATATTTATTACAAGGGTTTGCTTTTATTTTTTATTCAGTGGGAGGGTGGGTATGAAAAAAATAGATTTTTTTGTTCATTAGAAAAAGATAAAATGGGAACAATGAGGTGGCGTAGTGAATACAGCACTGGCCCTGGAGGCAGGGGGACCTGAGTTCAAATCTGGTGTCTGACACTTGACACTCTTACTAGCTGTGTGACCTTGGGCAAGTCACTTAAACCCAATTACCTTGCCTTCCCCCCTCCAAAAAAATAAAGTGAAATGGCAAAGCAAAGCAACCAAAAAAATTTTCTAGGATCCATCAGTGAAAAAAGTACATGGAAAGAAATTTTAAACTCCTTCCCATTAGAGAATATTGTTTCCCTATTAAGGCTATAAAAGAGAAAAAATGAAGAGACCAAATCAGTCATAAATACTTTTTAATAAAACTATAAAAACTATAGGCTTAGGAGAAAATTAGTAAATAGCAACGGTGGTCTGTAATAAGATGAAAGCTGGACAGAATGAGGGATCTTTTCAGGGTTCTTTGGAATTCTGACAAGTCCCTCACCAATATTTCTGTTTCAATGTTAAGAGAAGCACTTATCATTTTTCTAACTGACTCAAGCCTAGTATACTTAGAAAGTTAATTGGAAATGGAATGTGGAAAAACTTGAAAACATATTGTGTCAATTGTCTTGCCTGGTTACCTTTACTGGTAACTTTCCTTTTCAAGGTCAAAAATAAGGTACTTTTATTGCCTTCAAATAAGATTTTATGCTCTTTGTATAGAATTTTGCAAAGTCAAGTTACATATGTTTACAAATCAGAGGTAGAATAATTTGTTGAGATGGGATCTGTTTTTTTTTTTACTCTTATTTAGTTATTTAGATAGGCATATATTATATGCCTTGGATTTTATTGTTGCTGCTGTTGAGTTCTGTGAATTGTGTTGGACTCTTTGTGACCCCTCTTTGGGTTTTCTTCAGAAAAATTGTGAAGTGGTGGGCCATTTCCTTCTCCAGCTCATTTTACGGGTGAGGAAACTTAGTCAAACAGAATTAAATGACTTGTCCAGGGTCATATTGCTAGTAAGAATCTGGGGCTGGATTTGAACTTGTGAAGATGAGTCATCCTGACTTGAGGCCTACATCCTATGCACTATAACACCACCTAAGGACCCATGCTGAAGATTAAAAGGCTGAAATGAAACTTCCCCTGCCCTCTTCTTGTCTTCTCTGTAATATTTGAACCTGTTCAACAATCTCTTCTCCTGTGTACTTTCTCCTCTCTGAGTATTCAAGGTACTATTCCTGGCTCTGTCTGGCCACTTCTTCTTAGTCTGGTCATCAGTACCAGCCCTAGAATTGCCCTAGGATTGCTGACCCATCAGACAAAGTTAACATTTGCTACTTTAATATATATTATTTCTTTAAGATATGTCCTTGACCTGCTCTGATTTTCATCATCCTGGAATTCCTCTTGGTTTACCAGGGACTTGAGCCAGCATTCATTTCTAATTCATGTGTAAGGTTACCGACATTTTAGATATGCTGCCTTGCATTTACCCTTGCCTTAGCTAAACATTCTGTATGATACATATTGCTGCCTAACTCTCAAAATGTCCAGGTGGTGGAAGAGGTGTCCAGATGTTTTCATAACCTGTAGACAAGCAAATGAATTTCCCTTGAGATGACATGAACCTTGATTGCACTCTAAAGTACTCTATTTCCAAATTCAACATGTCTATCGTGTTAACTATTTATTGCTAGCAATCTGACAGGTGGAAATGGAGAGCTGTCTTTGAGATCTTTACCTGACATGTAGGCTAAGAAAAGGATGACGGTCAATACATAAAAATCATTGGCCTCATGTAGCTGAGATAGAACTCTGCTGTAATGAAGGCTGAACTCCAATTAACTTTTCATTAGCAGAAAAGGGAATTTTAGAAAAAAAAACCTAGCAAGTGAGAATGGCTAACAGTGATGGGAAATCAGAGATCATTCATTATTCATAAGTCTCACCTTGGAAGACTTGCTTTAATCAGCCATTATAAATAATCAAAAGACAGGAGAAACTTTTGAGACATAATCACTTTTATAGAAATATTATTTCACTCTCCAGGCACAAGATTAATAGGGGGGACGCCCAGGGGAGCATTACTTGTGCTAATAAGGGGTTCATTTGATGAAATAGTCATGTAAACAAATGAAACTAGTTGGTCTAAGATCTATTGAGTAGTTTCAGTGAAGTTAGGTTGAAGGGAATCACATTACAGAAGCATGGTTTTCAAAGTTATTTGGAACATGCTGTATATTTACTAAGTCCATCATCATTATGGTGAGCCCCCAGCAGTGGGAGAGCATCAGGTTGTCCCGACAAAAGTTGGAAATAGAGTAGATCAAAGCTCCCATGGTGATCAGTAGTGGGATCAGGCATGTGTTTATCCTCTGCATTTCTAGCTTGGGCAAGACATGGAGACCTAGTCTTTAAAAACAAAATAATAAGAAAAACAAGAACAAACAAAAAAAAATGAAATTGAAAAGGTTATATTATCTCTCCATTTAAAATAAAGACTAATTTGGTAAATCTTCTTCATCTTTGTTAGGTAGACTTAAAATTGGCCTTGAAGGTAAAAATAGATTTGGTGGGTAATAGAATAGCTATTTGGGCCAATACAGGCATATCTTATTTTGTTGTGCTTTGTTTTGTTGTATTTCAGTGATATTGAATTTTTTATACAAAATTGAAGGTTTGTGGCAACCCTGAATCAAGCAAGTCTATGGGTGCCATTTTTCCCAACAGTATGTACTCACACTGTGCCACATTTTAGTAATCCTCACAATATTTAAACTTTTTCATTATTATTATATCTGTTAGAGTCATCTATGATCAGTGATCTTTGATGTTAGTATCATACTTGTTTTGGGGTGCCACAAACCATGTCCATAAAAGATGGTATACTTAACTGATAAATGTTGTCTGTGTTCTGACTGCTCCACTGACTGTCCACTCCCTATCTTTCTCCCTCTCCTCTGTCCTCCCTATTCGCTGCAACACAACAATATTGGAGAATATTACATAAGCTTAGTTCTTAGAGTAGTGGCAGGGTTTGGGAGGATTGACTCCAATTCTGAAAGAAGTTCTATGGTGGGCAAAATGTTATCAAACAGTGTCACATGTTACAGAGAAAGCTTTCATGAAAGAGTCAATCAATGCACCAAACTTCATTCTTGTCTTATTTTGAGAAACTGTCACAGCCAACCCAACTTTCAGCAAGCACACCACCTGGATCATGTCGGTAGTCATCAACATCAAGGCAAGACCCTCCACTAGCAAAAAGAATATGACCCACTGAAGGTTCAGATTATGGCTAGCATTTTTATCAATAAGTATTTTTAATGAAGGTATGTACATTTTTTAGACATAACACTATTGCACACTCAATAGACTACAGTATTAAATATGATAATATTAAATTAATAAAATAATATTAATATTATTTTATTATTATAAATAATAAAACATTTTTTATATGCACTAAGCCAAAAATATTCATATGACTTGCTTTATTGCAATATTCACTCTATTGTAGTAGTCTGGAAATGAACCTACAATATCTCCAAGATATGCCTTTATTTTGTTACAGATCTCAAATCATGTGTCTTTTATGTCTGTGTTGATTTTTATTTAGGAGATGATGCCATTATGGATCTGGCATTCATAGAATGTGTACCCTGATATTCCACTCTCCTTCAAGTAGTGATGAGTTGTATCTGCTTAATAGATAATAGGATATCATGCCAAAAGGTACATTGTGGGGTGTCAGAGGCAACCCCCTCATTTTATCATAATTTGGCCAAATTCTTGCAGCTAGAAAATGGTGGAATTAGGATCCAAATGCAGGATTTCTTGTTCTAAAACCAATGCTTTTGCTGTTTGTGATTGTTTCCCTCTCAGGGTATACCTAAGATTGTGGGTCTGGGTACTTGCTGCTCTTTCTTTCATTAAAAAGCTAAATAAGGTGCTTCAAGGGATATCCAATCTGGAATCTTAGCCTCATTAGGACCATGATCTAACCAGTTCAGCTAAATGGCTTCTTAGAATTCATAAATGCAAATGTATAAGCTCTAGATAGTTAGGGAAGCTGCCTAGGTGTATTTTCACCTTATTTAACTTCACTGTCTTAAAGCATTCTTTTTCTAGTGTGACCATGTTTCCAGATGTCACATCTCTGAATCACTGAATTATTCATCTTCATTCCATCACTAAAATTTCACTGTAAAATATAATGAAAATGGGAAAAAAAAAACTGTGACTGTGTACTGATTTCACATGTACACACATTTATGTGTTTAACACCAAAGATAAAGGTTTAATATTTTAAGTAGTATTGAGAGGCAGGATTAGCACTTGGCATGTCTTACCAGAGGGAGGGCTATGAGGTATTTACTAATTAAGGAACTTTTTATTCCATGGATCAAGGGGGGCAAGCCTAAGTTGGAAGGAAAGAAGGTGTAAATCAAAAGGAATGCAGTCATTTAGTAGAATACCCAAAATGCTGAGACTTGGAGGTCCAAGAGGAGAAGATGAACCAGTCACTAATCAGATAATTCAGAACTAAGGGAATCAGAATTAAGATGATGTAGTAAAAATCCAAGAAGTAGCAGGGACTCACCTTGGCTATTCTCAAGTTACTACTCTGAAAACTGGGTGTTTTTAACTGTAGACAATCGCCAGTGTTGTCCCATATAGTCATCATGGGTACATAATGCTTCTTTCTGATTTCGCTATTCTTTCTTAGTCATTTATTATGTGTTTCATAATATAAGCCAACTTTCTTGTGTCAATCATTTCTTTTGGGAGGCTAGGCCAACTTTGTGTATACACAGAATAGACTTTTAAAAGAGAACCAGGAAGATCCTCAAACACACACACACACACAGAAAGAAAAAGAAAGAACTATTTCTACCATAACACAATTCTCCCTTTAATTCTTCACTTCATTATATTTTAAAGATTTTTTTCTATGCAATTGGGATTCCTTTCTGTCCTCTTTCAAAACGCAAATGGCCTGCTACTAAGGAACTAGCAATCATTCCTACCCTAGTTTGAATGTAAACAAATTGTTTTCCTCTGAACATGCAGCAGACCTCAACAGCACTAGAATTTGTGGTTTTAACAGGACAAGAAAGTTTCCATGGAAATATGACAGGGAGAAGTCATTTTTACCATGAAGTGTAGAGGACAAAGCAAAATAGAGCTTTGAAGTGTGCAAAGAGGTGGGAAAGGTAGAGTTTAGTGATTAGTGACTGGGGATGAAGTTGCAGGGAGCCTAGAAAGTCAATTAGAAAGGGAACAGTGTCTAAGGAAAGCATCAAAAGATAGATTTCATCTTCTTGAACACAAAACAGGGTGGGATCTGTTTGAGGGGACGTGATGTCACTTACAGGGGATTCACTTTTGTCTAATAATAAGCCAAAGTCTATTGTATTTCTTGAGTAATTAAAGAATTCCTTGAAATACGTTTAAAATAAATCTCAATCTGCTTTGTTTTTCAACTTTTCACTAGAATTCAATTCATTTTCATAGTTCAATATAAAATGTTCATTGAATACCTATGAGCAAATTATTGTGCACAATCCATCCTTTACACAGCTAATGTATGTATATACATATATGTGTGTGTATACACATATACATAAACATACACACACAGTCTCCAAACAAAGTGCAATGATACTTCTCACGGATTCTTACACAAACTCCTCCATTTGGTATTTAAAACCCCACATGAATTGTTCCCATTTATTCTTGGTTGGTTCCACCTCATTCCTTCTCATATTCTCTACACATGAGGGGTCAGATTGGTTTCCTATTCAAGATATTCCAAAACAAATCTTCATGCTTTTCAATAGCCTGATCCCTATATCTGGTATGTCTTTTTACTCTCATCTCCATTTATTATAATCTCTAGCTTTCTTTAAAGATTAATTTAGACTCACCTCCTTCACCCAACTTTTCTTGATTCTCCCAATTGTTACACATCTGTTTATGGTAGCTAGGTGGTGGAGTGAATAGAGTACTCTACCTGAAGTCAATCTCTGTGAGTTTGAATCTGACCTCAGACAATTAGTGGTTGTGTGACACTGGGCAAGTCAATTAAGCCCGTTTGCCTCAGTTTCCTCATTCATAAACTGAATTGGAAAGGGAAATGGCAAACAACTCCAGCATCTTTGCCAAGAAAACCCCAAATGGGATCACAAATAGTCAGACACAACTGAAATGACTGACAAATAGTAACAATATTTGTAAACATATTGTATTTCCTTAGTAGAAAGTAACCGCCTCAAAGAAAGGAACTGTCTCAATTTTCTACTTCTATTCCTAGAACCCAGCACTCTGCTTGGCACTTAGTAGGCACGCAAATGCTTATTTATTGATTAGGTACAATGGTTTATATGAGGGTGAGTAAGCCATGGTACTTCCCCTGAAAGAGCTTATAGACTAGAGTTATTCGCTTGTTTCAGTCATGTCTGGCTCTTTGTGACCCCATTTGGGGTTTTCTTGGCAAAGACACTGGAAAAGTTTGCCATTTATTTCTCTGGGTCATTTTACAGATGAGGAAGCTGAGGCAAACAAGGTTAAGTGATTTGCCCAGGGTCACACAGCTAATAAGTGTCTGAGGCTAAATTTGAATGCAGGAAGATGAGCCTTCCTGTCTCCAAGCCCAGTGTTCTATCCACTGTGCCACCTAGTTGCCTTTTAGACTTATAGAGGAAAATAAGTCATATCAATGTTCACAAATTATGTATCTCCAGATGTAGATCGAAATAGAAACATACACATATATACACACATAGGTGCCATCTTTTATTTACATATGCATGTATATGTTTTGTATTATGAGGTTACTCATAGTTCAACAGACCAACTGTTATCCCTTACTCACACAACATGATCATCCCAACTTCTTTCGTAATCATTAATTTCCTCAATGATATCCTGTATTAAAGAAGCCTGCTAAGAGGAGGTGGTATTGAAAATGGTCCATGAATGATGGCTAGGATTTCAACTAGTAGAGATGCGGTGAGAGGACAGAGTAGGTATCATGAATAGTATTCATCATGGGCAAGGAGATGCGGATGTATTAGGTATCATGCTCGAGGAAATAATATTTCAAATGAAAATCAAAGGGCTGCTGAAACAGCAGTGTAAATGATATATACCTATTGATCTAAAGTATATATTACTCATAAGATCTGGCCTGATGCTAACAGATATTTCCAAGCACTATTTTATGGGGAATTATTTTTCACATTTGGACTTTATACAAGGTATCCACCATCACAATGGAGAACACATTTAGTAGTATATATGCCCCTCTTTTATGTCTCTGATTGGATGTTATTAATCAGAAACAGTCAATGAATAGATTTTTTTCTATGGTTCTATTTATTTAAAAAATATTTTCTGATTTTAAAATACATGAGTGACTGTTGAATGAGCACTTTCAAGTCTAATTTGCCCTATTAAGTCAAATTAGTTTTTTTTTTTTATCACAATAATAAGTGTTACGGGACTTCCTAGTCTCTGTGTCTTTCAATCTGTAAACATGTGCATCTGCTAAAGAGCATAATTTGCAAAATGTGACTCTATCTCTCTTGTATTTTCATCAAGGATATGCCCTATAAATACTAAGGTCCTGGAGAAGGTCATTTCATCCAGATGCTCCTATTTAAAAATGCTATTGTGTTAATTGCATCAAACCCCAGAACATTAATTTTCACCATGAAGTGCTCCATCTTAAATGAGATCCAGTGATTATTTAAAAGAGATCAGTCTAATAATCTGTTATGTAGGGGGAAAGTAAATGCCTGAAAAATGCCTATATCTCTGGATGATGCCATGCAGTTGTACTGCCAGCTTGTATATCAGTACATACATTTGGGACAGGTGCTGTAGATGGACTTTGAGTTGGGCTTCAAACTGAGTAAGAGAAAGAAAGCAGAGTGGATTACATTTAGGAAAGTGCACAGTATTTTTAACGACCCCAAGCTGCTTTCGCTAAAAAATTCCATCTTTGCAACATGAATGTTCCCAAGACAATGCTGTCTACCAGTATGAAACTTGTAATGGCATTGTCATTAAATAGAAATTAATAGAAATAAAAGTTGTGGGTGATCCAAAAAGAAATGCATAAATACTTGAGGTGGGAGAGTAAATGAGCTGCAGTATATTTTCAATAGTGGTATTCTCAGAAAATGCCATTGAAGAACATCACTGAAAAAAATGATGATCCAAAAAGGTGGGTCAATCCTGTAGAGTAAATGAGAGATAATGGACATATAGACAGCTGTTCCACCGGGACCCTCCAATTGGTAGAAGGGAAATAAAGACCTTGAGGAATGCCATTTGTTAAATTAGGACTTTGGACAAAATTACCTCAGAGTTTTCTTCTCATTCTAGATATGTGCTTCTACAATCCAAAGATAAGTACAAGTTATGATCTGACCTCATGGAGAGATTATTTTTATAAATGATATCACAGGTCCACGGATGTTTTTAAGCAAAAGAATCATTGTGGTTGGTCCCGTCAGCCCTATAGATCTTACCCACTGTCTCAGAAAGAGTGTCATCACAGGGATGTTTAAAAAGTGATATGGATCTGCTGAACATGGTGGAACAGCCTATAATATCAGCTACTTGGAAAGCTGAAACTGCTGTATGTATGAGTTTGGGAGGTCGGAGCCACAGCAGGCAAAGCCAATTGGTGATCTGCACTGTTTGGTATCAATATGATGAACCCCTAGGAGCACAGGGGCCTCTAAGTTACCTAAGGAGGTTCAAAATTGTGCAGGCCAGAAACGTCACAGGTCAAAGCTCCTAGGCCAATCACTGGTGGGATTGGACCTGTAAGTAGCCCTTGTACTTCCAACCTAGGCAAGAAGGAGAGACAAAGTCTTCTTACAAATGGTAATAAAAATAAAGCGATACCTTTTTAAATCAACTATCCAAAGGAAAACCAAGGAGTAATGCTGTCTCCAACGTGTACATGTAAAATGATTAGCCATCTTCCAGAATGCTCCTTCTCTGTGATCTTGCCTTTTGTTCATTTTTGGCCAAAGAGACCCTGATTTTTATAAAATATGGCACTAAGGCCATATCTTCACTCTTAGTTACTTTATCTCACAAGAGTTTTTGATGACTTTGCTTAGGTGTGACTTAATGCAACCATGTTTTCTATAAAGAAAATAGCCTCCATATGTTTCTCCTGATTTCACAGCCAAAACATTGTGTATGCAGGTTGGAAAGGTTTCCCACTGGGTACACTCTCCTGGTCACAAGTCATGGTTAAAAATGCTTGGCTGTCTTTTCAGTCCACAAGAAAACATTTATTTTAGTTGTAATGATTGCAAAATGTTGTTGGATTCACCATCCAATTACGAGCCTGTCAGGCAACTGACATCTCTAGTTCTTTCCAGGGAACTTGTGTTAAGTTCATATTTCTGATAACCTGCTCAGGCTCAAAGGTAAAAGAAAAGAAAAGAAAAGAAAACAACCTCAAGTGGCCCAAATGGGAATGACTATAAAATATGTGCAATTGATTTCCACGTGTGTCTAAGAAAACCTCAGTGATCCAGATATGTTGCGTTGCCTTCCTGTCTTTCCAGGTCCCCAGAGAAAAGCCCTGTTCCAAAGCCAAGCAATTTTGAAAATTAAAAACATATTTTATTAATAGTTTAAATACAGGAAGAACACAACAGCCTTTCCTGATGATGTAATTGAAACTGATGATTTGAATTAAGAATATGCTAACATCTGGTACTACAAAAAATACCTAAAAAGATTCTTTGGTGAATTAGAATTGGAAAAGGATAATCTCTGTAGTAACATTCATAATTTTTATGTTTTTCAGATAATAGAAGCCTATTCCTTCAATCTTAACCTGTATAAATTTTAAATTCTTTGAGTATCAAGCTTTTAAATGAGAAATTACATTCAAGCTTATGAAGAATTGCAATTATGTAAAAGAACTTTCCTCATGTATTCATAGTCATGGGACACAGGAAATCTCTCTCCTTGACATTCTATCAGCATGTTTTTGACAGCTCAGAATCAAAGCAAATATGTATTTTACCACCATGATAGCACTAACTTCAGGGAGGAGGCATGTGGGAAAAGGCACGATAGACAAGAACTCGGACATGAGGTTAAATTGAGACAGGAACCTTAAATGGCTAATTGAATAATGTGCTGCCACTAGGTTGTCTGGTTAAAGGGAGTTAAATTGCATTGTGGCAAAGTGAAATGTTTACCTGAACATGTAGATATTTTTGAAAGAAAAAAAAAGGAAATTAAGAACATATCCAAACTTTCTTTTGTTTTATATTTTTAAGAGGGACCAGGTTCAAGATTGCTCAAGAAAAATGAAAAAAGACAACTTAATAATAGCTCCTTTTGTTCCAAAATTAGCAAAGGAAAAAGGTGGGAACAAGCAAGTTGCATAGTTATTAGAAACAGGACAGTTTGTTTTGAGATTTGAAAATTATAGAAAATGAGTGCCCAGAATGCAGAGAAGGGATTCCAGATTATTAGCAAGGCTATAGAATTTTGGAGGGCAGCTAGGTAATTCAGCAGACACAGCACTACGCCTGGAGTTACCAAGACTTATATTTCTGAGTTGAAATCTGGCCTCAGGCACTTCTTAGATGTGTGACTCTGGACAAGTCACTTAATCCTGTGTGCCTCAGTTTCCTCATTGGTAAATGGACAAGGAAGTGGCAAACCACTGTAATATCTTTGCCAAGAAATCCCCAAATATGGTCGTGAAGAATAAGACACTGAAAATGCTACAGTAGCAGTAGCCACCAAAAACAAACAACTACAAAAATAACATTTTGGTAGGAAAGGCCCTAGGTGACTTCCAGTAGTATTGTGGCAATGAGGCAGAAAGGAATTTTAAAGAAAGTTTCTAGAACTTTCGAAGATTTGCAACCAATAGATCTCTTGCCCTAGTAGGACAACATTTGGAGTATTGAGTTTGTTTCTGGGCCGCCATTTTCGAAAGGACATTGATAAACTGAAGAGTGTTCAGAACACAGCAGTCCAGATGGTGAGAGAGCTTTGTGCACCACAGGAGGATCACTTGAAAGAACTGAGGTGGGTCTTGTCTGGGGAAGAAAAATCCCAGAGGGCAACTTGATAGCAAGCATTGGAAGGGCAGACTAATGGAAGAGGGATTGCCTTCATTTGACTTGGTCCCAGAAGTAAGAGCTAGAAACACTGGACTGCAAAGAAGCAAAATAAGATTCGATATAAAGGAAAGCTTTTTTTCATAATTTGAGTTATCTGAAAGGGGGAGGTATTATCTCAGAAGGTAGTGAGTTTGTCCTTATGGAAGACCACAAGTAAAAGAGACATCATCACTTGTCAGTTATATTGTAAAGATGATTCTTGTTTAGGTATGAGTTTGACTAAATTCCTTCTGAGCAATCTTAATAAGGAATGGTATATTTGGTGGCTACATGGCACAGCATATAGAGCACTGGCCCTGGAGTCAGGAGGACCTGAGTTCAAATCTGACCTCAGACACTTAGCACAAACCTAGCTGTATGACCTTGGGCAAGTCACTTAACCCCAATTGTCCTGACATCCCCCCTCCCAGAAAGAAAAAAAAAGAGAAAATGTAATAAGGCATGGCATAAACACTCAGTGCAACTTTTATTCACCACTTAAGGTAGTTTACAAAGCAAGAATTTTGAGCCCAGCTCATGTTTGCTTTTCTTACCAGGGAACTGTATAACCTTAAAAACCTGCAAGGACATGGAATTAGGGTTATGCTTAATAAACATTTCCCTTCCAGTACTTAATATTTATGTAATTTGAGAATTATATCAATTCAGAACCTTCTAAGGTCTTTCCACTACTTATTTCTGTGACCAAAGAAAGAGAGGGGATCCATATAGTGCCAAAGTTCATTGGGTACATGTATTTGTTGCAGAGGTTATTTTATATTTGACTATTTTTCTAAAGAATTTGTACAAATATCCTTGGGGTGAAAATCCTCTATCGCAAAAGGTTCTTTTCCTTCTCCTCTCCCCTTACTGATCTTCCACATAGTCCTTCCTTCTTCTTGTCCTCTTTTGTCCCAATTACTGTTTTCCTGTTCTGGTTTAGCTACCCTTAGACATCTGTGAATCCAAGCTTCCTTGAAAGCATGTACTTCTTAACCCACCAGTGTCTACTACTTATCTGTTGTTATGCTGCCATTGAAAAGCCCCTTAATAGTTGGGAAGCTCACTTGGTCCAACCCTGCCTTCTGGAGAATCAGTCCTCCCTGTGTGATTCCTGAGGGGTACAAAGTCATATACTGCAAGGGTAGTGCCCAATTAGAAAGCCCCATCAGGAGAGTACCAAGGGGGAAAGGAAATTTCCAGTTGTTGTAGGAAAGTGCAATCAGTTTCAAGTATCAATGCAATTCTATATTTCAGTTCTTCAGATATTAATCAGAAGGCATTTTAACTTTAGGAAAAAAATGTTCTGGGTCCTTTGTCTATAGAGAATGTTTTAGCAAAACTACTCTATACCCAATGTTATCAAACAAACTGATTTTCTCTCCAATTAGTCTTCTCCACTGTTGAAATAAAAATCCAATTAGGTTTTGCCTTCCAAGAAATAAAGAAATTAAGAACTAACCAGTTTCCATCACGAGACATTCCTGTTCTAATTTATTGCTAAATATGTGTATGGTAGATTTCATTACTGGGTTGATGTAAGGGGAAGCTGGATGGTTTTATGAATGGCAGAACTGGAATTTCTGGACCCATGCTTCTTTCAGAATTTCATAGATTATCCATAGAGAATTAGAACCACTAAATCCTTCCTACTCAATTCAAATGTGTGCATATGGGCACAGCACATATTTAAATGGACATATTTTTCCAATGAATTGGAAACAACATAATAGTGGTAAAGAGGAAAGAAAGCTAGTCTCTATTTAAAAGACCTGCCAATTATGAGCAATGTGACTTGGAGCAAATATTTAACTATAAGAACCTTAGTTTTTCCATTTATAAAATAGAGGTGATAATAATACTATCATAGGGTTGCAAGGATCAAATGAGAAAATGTCCATGTATGGTCTTATGAACCTTGAAGTTTTCCTTTAAAATAGGCCATTATTATTGTTACTGGTTAACTGGCTTATCCCTTCCCTTCCCTTCTGGTCATTCAGCAATATGTAGTTTTAATTTGCTTATTCTTTAAAGACTGAAAACATCAATAAACAAAAATGAGCAGGAAAAATAGGGTAAGTTCCCCCACCATATGAAATAGAAGAATAGTCTTTTCTCTCTATTAAGAGATATGTGGAACATTTCTAGAAGATGGTAAGTAGTGGAAACAGAAGCAGGTTTTCTAAGTGGAATTCCAGGGCTCTTTCCCCACTATCGTCTGTGATAATTCTGGGGCTCTCTAAAAGTGCTGCAGTGTTTATAGCACAACATAGAATTACATTCTTCCTGCCCTTGCTGAACTTTTTTTTTTTCCAAAACATTTGTTGAGTGCTTATAGAGCAAAGGAAATTATCTTGAATTCTAGGGAATTACATGCTGAATCATAGCTCGGTTACTTGGGATGCCAGAAAAGTGTCATAATGTTATTTCAATGTAGAGTAAAGGAAATGGAGTAATTGGATCGTCAACAGAGTATGAGAACTTTGGAATGTGAGGGTGAGTATATGTTTTGTTTGTTTCTCAGATTCACCAGTATAGGCCATTAGAGCCTGGAAGGCTATGCATGGGTGGCACCATGATTAAGAAAACTGGCATTGATAAGATTCTTTGGAAAGGCAGAGGTGTCTTGGTTCAGATAAGCTGTTCACGTTTGTCTCCTGTGTATAATTAGAAAAAAAAAAAAGACTTTTCCTGTATTTTAAAAGACCTGAGTGCTTCTGATTAAATAATTGTTAATTAATTAATTAATTCAGATTGGCAAATGTTAAGCAGCAGGGTTGAAAACACTTTACAATCACACCTCATGCTAGCCAGCTCAAGGGCCCCACAGATGCCAAAATGGCTTTTTTTTTCCTGCTGTTTTGGTATTTATTTGCTAAACATGAGCCTTTTTGGAGATGTTTACACATATATGATGAGCACATATCAAAACATTCCTGTCTGATGTCTTTGAATGCTTGAAGAAAATCTTTCTTTTCATTTTCCTTGTAAATTATATTTAATTATAATGGTGTAAATTAGTGATGGCTTATAAACTATATAGAGCTAAGTCTTATTTGAGTGAACTAATGATTACAACACCTGAAGGGAGAATAAGTTCCATATGGTATTATTAAAGTACTTGTAGAAACGATGCTAATAATTGACAGTTTTATAGTATTTTATGGTTTATCAAGTACTTTACATATACTATCCCATTTGAGCTTCACAATAGCACTAAGAAATGCATAGAACAGGTAATATTATCTACTTGCAGATAAATAAAGTAATGTCCAGAGAGGTTAAGGAACTCATGGTCATATGGTTAATAATTGTCAAAAGTGGAATTTTTGAGTCTTTCTGTTTCCAATCTAGCATTCATCAGATATCACTGATATGTAAATTAGAAATTCACAAGTTTTAGGGGAAATAGTATTGTGGGGCAAACTACCACTATCTTTAACAGAACAGGGTATTGGATAACAATCTCTTATCATTTTCTCTTAAATGTTAGACTATTCTATTATTTTGGGTTTACATCTGGATTCCATCCAAAGTGCAACAGCACCAGAGTTGAGAGAATATGGCATTGTGGGGCACATGGGTCAAAGATAGTATGCACATAGTATTCCTCTCCCATGCCATTTCTGGGACACCAGGGCTCTAAAAGAACAGCAGCATGATGATGGCCCTAGTGTCTCTTCTAAAGAACTTAGGGAAGTCAGATAGCAGAAAAGGGGCTTGGAGATGTTTGATCAGGTCTTACAACTTAAGAAATAATATGGTGAGAATGAACTGCAATTGCTATCATCTATGGTTGTGGAAAATGAGTCTTTCTTCCATTGCGTCATGATTTTGATGAGCAGAAGCATCCGTAGGTGTTTATGTTAGTACAGGATCATGACTGGTAATATTCTAGAACCCACACAGCATATATGTCCAAATGCAAGGCATAAGTGATGAAGTGATAAAGTGATGAAGCCTTGAGCTTCCTGTATGAATTGTACCAAGCTGAGCTCACTCCCTTCTTCATTCCACCCCCCTGAGAAGGTATCTCTAATATTGCGACAAGTATCAGGAAGTTAATATTATGGTTATAGTAATGAAATTATGTAAATAGGTCACAGCACTAAATTTGACCAAATGATCTACCAAAAACTCATGGGATGTTAGTATGGGAAGAGGCCTGAGAAATCATTTAGTCCAACTACACATTCTTCAGATCAGGAAACTCATAGAGAGGAAGTGACTTCCTTATGGTCATGTAGTAAGTTCCTAGAAAAGACAGGACAGGTCTGATGTCTCCAGAATCCCAATTCTAATCCCTTTCCATTATATTATATTATACCATTCCCACTGCAAAATGATAAAATTATCATCTAATGATGAAATGTGGCATTTTTATTTTGCTAAAAACTAAAGATACATGCACATCCATTCATCAAAGTCATCAATACCATCTAAAAGCCCTGCTATGTGTAGAAGCAGCTAGATTCAAAATTTCCATGACATGATATCCTTTAGAATACTAGGAGAATTTTTCTGTTAGTCTTCTTGGATAGAAAGAAATTTCACTCTACATATTCCTTCCTTTCTTTTTGTCTTTCTTTTTTTTTTTTTTACCCTACAATATACCTGGGAGAGTAGAGCATATGACTTTTTGATCTTCTCAGGAAATTTGTTTACACTTTGAATATGCAATCTGATTAGTTATATCATTATTTTGGGTTGCACAATTCTGATATTAATGGTATCTATAAAATTACATAGCCCTTTTATTATCTTGCTTTCCTGTGAAACTTACAAGTTGACTTATGGCTATAAAGTCATTGAAATCATCGCTCCAAGGGACCACACACACACACACAGGAAGGGAGCTATACCATGAATTGTACCCCAGAAGGATAAGCTTATAATGCTGGAGACATAGTATTCAGAACATGGATGTGTTATCATTAGTCATTACATTATAGTTATGAATAAGAAACAAGTGTATAGGATAACATAATAAAGTATATAATGGAAACAGCATGGTCTAGTGAATGTAGATGCAAAACATCAGGGCAAAGCCTGTGTTTGTAAATAACTTTTTAGAGGAAAGAGTAACTAAAAAAGAATGTGCATCTTTCAATACATCCTAAAAAATGTTCATTTTCACAGAGATTAGATGCACATTGGAGGGGGAAAAAGGCAGCTGAGGTAAGATAGACCATTTTACAATGTGCTGTCCATACAACCCAATAATGATCATTATAATCACAGCTGATATTTATAGACCTCTTTACATTTTTCAAAGAGCTTTATGTACTATTAACCCAGCTGAGCTCTACAACCACCATGTGAGGCAGGTACTACTGGCATTATGATTCCCATTTTTGTAGATAATAAGACTGAGGTTCAGAGTTTAACTGTAACTTCCTATGGTTACACAATCTGTAGATGTCAGAGGCAGGATTTTGTATCAGATCTTTCTCACTCTCAATGTACAGGATTCAATGTAGGGTTAGAAAAAGGGTTGGATTATGTGTGTGTGTGTGTTTCTACTTTTCAATTTGCTCCAAAATTAATATGTAGAAAGTATGCAAAGGAAAAAAAAGAAGAGAGAAAAGGAAAAAGAAAAGAAAAACAAAAGAACTTCATTTTGATATAAGGAAAATATGTCCAAGGTTTGTTTGCTCAGGCCACCCTTTACCTAGACAACCTTTTTTGTTTTTTGTTTTTGTTTTTCCCCCTAATAAGTCAATAGGAACAAGAAACAACAATGCTTTTTTTTTCCTTTTATTCAAAATTGGTTTCTGGTTAATCCATTCATAGGAATGTCTCTTTATCCATAACATGTAAGTCAAGGTTGAGGCATTTGGCTAGAACAATGGGTAAAGAGCTAGACCTGGAGATGGAAAGACCCAAGTTCAAATCTGGCTTCAAAAGCTTACTAGCTATATGGCCATAGGCAAGTAATTTAACCTCTTACTACCTTAGTTTCTTGGTCCATACAGTGGGAATTATAATAAGACTTACCTCCCAGGGTTATTGTAAGGATCAAACAAGATATTTATGAAGCACTTAGCACAGTTCCTGGTAAATAGAAGGTGCTTTATAAATGTTAGCTACTATTAGTAGCTATTATTAAGATAGCTGATAAACAGAAAATAATTTTGATGGGGGGAGGGCAATAAAGCAAATTTTAAAAATTAGTGTTGAGGAGTCTTAGAAATTATATTATAGTTGAGGTAGCATGAGGCCAGAGAGATGAAGTGATTTACCCAGTTGTACAGATAGTTATGGATAGATCTAGTACTAGGATTTAGGCCTCTTTATTTCCAGTCCCTTGGGGAACAAGCCTTAAAAAGTGATAAAATAGGAAGCTGTTCACATGTTTTATTTCCGGATTTGGAAAGAAAAAAAAATACACTCCTCTTGTCCACAACCTCCTCCCTCTACCCCCATGTTTAGCACCTTCTATTGATATTTGCATTTTGACTGTATTAAGCCATGTATTACATGGGAAGGGTCAGATGTTAGTAAATACATTATCATGGATAATTCAAATGGTCACCCAGGAGTAAGCAGGGCACTGAAGGTCACTTTTGATAGGGAGTGAGGGATCAGGAAAAAGTCTAGAACTGGTATGCCCAGTTCCACTTGGAGAAGGGTTCTATGTAGGTCCATGGAAGATCATTTGGAAGTTGGTGAAAGAGTGACATGGGGAGGGAATGGGGAAAAAGGGCCTCAAAGGGGGGTAAGGAGGCATCAAAAGAAGAACGTTAGAATGGAGATTTTTTTTTAATACCTACTTTTAAAGTCCTGACTAGAAGGCAACATGACATAATGGGTAGAGACTGGACTTGTAGAGAAGACTTCTCATCAAATTTAGCCTCTGAATCTAGACATGGGCCTGCCAGTTGGCCTCTTAGCCTCAGTTTCCTCATTGTACAACAGGATTTACAATAATCCCTGCAAATACCCTTCTCGTTGTGTTGTTGTGAGACTCAAAAGACATAACATATGTATAGCATTTAGCAAATTGTAAAGTCCTCTGTCAATGTACCAAATCCAAGTCAACATCCCTGCCTCTGATAGAGCTAAAATATTTTCCCAGCTTGTTTTGTAGGATTTGAGTGTCCCTGTCCTCGCTCCCTCTCCATTTCTTCTCTTGGTCTACGAAAGCGAGTGAAGTGAGGAGAATTAATTTTGTCCCATCAGCAGAGCCTATTTCATCATTGAATCCATGGCCTTTTGTGTCACCTGAATCATTGATAACCAAACATTATTTCCAACACAACACTTCCTTTGGGCACACCTGTTCCACAGTGACTCCATATCTCTGGATGCAAAGAAATGCAATTGGCAGTAATAAAGAGAAACATATGGGTTGGAAGCAGCAGTGGTCCAAGGTGAGAATCTCTTTTCCTCTCTGTTTTGTGGCATACTTGTTTCTTTCTTAATTTCTGGTCACTTATTTCTATCCTGTGGAGGTTTTTGCTTTGTTTTTTTAGACAAAAGGCTTCCTGTTGGTTATCAAAGAATAAGGTTCCCACCCTGCCTTATCTGAACCAGCCCCACCCCCACCCTCCCTTTTTTTAGTTTTCTATAGATAACAACTCATTATGAGGTGCATGTTGGGGGGAAGGGAGGCAAGGCAGATAGTCACAGGTCCCCTAGTACTGTACAGTTTTGACATGCCTGCCTCCTGAAAGATTCTCCTGAATCTGCTAATGGGGTCAGCCTCGTTTTATGATTACTATAGTAATACAACCTGGGCCAAACAGAGGTCTATTAGTCCTTGAAAGGAGAATATTAGATTACAATAACCATAGCCCAGATGGTATATTTGCCATTCATAGTCATGATATGTGAAAGGCAGAGAGATAGACTGATGGGAATGATGAAGTCAGATCTTTCCACTTCCCATTCTCAGTGATGTTATGTTAAGCAACTTTATTTAAACACCTCCTTGTTCCTGAGTACCTCACTATACTCCTACCTTTTATAATCTCATTCAACTTCCTTCTCTCCCTGCATGCACTATACTCTAGGACCATACTGGGAAATGAGGTTACAAAAGCAAAATCAAAGCTCTCTTAGAACAAAATTCTACTCTTCCTTTCTGGGAAACAGCATATAAACACATGAAATAAATTAATGAAATTTTCATATACATATATATATATATTTATACATACATATACATATGCCTTTCTTATGTGAATTTTTCATACATAAATATATACACATACATTCTTATGTATATTTTATACAAACATGTGCATGCATATATATGTGTGTTTCTATATACACATATAAATAAATATATGTGTGTTTATATACACACTTATAAATAAATATATAAATATAGATGTGAATGTATATACACACATAAATAAATAATAAAAACAAAGTGATTTCAGTGGGATCAGTAATAATGGAAAAATCTTGAAAAGCCTTATGTGGGAGGTTGGCACTTGAACTGGTATCAGAATAAGTATTTCTTTCCAAAGGGAGAGTTTTTAAATGCAAATACATCATAAGTGTTTTAAACTACAGAAAAGGAGTTGCAGGAACAAGTTTAAATTCCCTTTCTCTTAACGCCTTTTATTTTATAACCTTGCATAAAACAGTTAGACTTTTCTTTATTTGGCTTATAGGAAGATTATGGATTCTTGGGAGATTGGGTCCATTTGGGTCTGTTGGAGAAGGAAGAGCCTTAGTGGGAGTATTTGGGCCTATGAAATGGGGTAAAGAAAAGTAAATGTTGTCAGAAGGCAACCAGATAAGGGAGAATTGACCTGAGCTTCTCTCACTGCTGTGTGTCTCTCAGCTATGGAGATTCAGTGCAGAATCTTGGGAACAGACTAAGGTAATATGTATGTGATGAATAGGAGATTGCTTCAGGTCAGAGATTGACAGGAATTATGATAACAATCCTCCAGAGGACAGAAGGAGGTCAGGGATGGGAATCTATATTTTTGCTCTTTTTGCTGCAACCATTTTTTTCTCTTTGACTATAGCAAAAATATTTCTATGTTCTGTCTCCTTTCTCTCTCTCTCTCCTCTCTCTCTCTCTCTCTCTCTCTCTCTCTCTCTCTCTCTCTCTCTCTCTCTGTCTCTCTCTCTCTCTCTGTCTCTGTCTCTCTCTTTCTCTCTCTGTCTCTGTCTCTCTCTGTCTCTGTCTCTGTCTGTCTGTCTGTCTCTCTCCCTCTCCCTCCCCCCTCCCTCTCTCCCTCTCTCTCTATTACTCCTATCTTGGGTTGTCTCTTCCGGTTTCAGTTCTTTGCCCTACACTATATATCCCAGGAGCAAGTCATGGAGAGTGCAGTGAGACTAGGATGAGAATGCACATGGACATGCCAGTAACTTTTTGTGCAAAGGAAAAAGGTTATTGCAATAGGATGCTAGGAACAGGAGAGATCATGAAGTGACCAAGTGGGACATTCCAATCCTCTATGAAGCCCCATGGAGTCATAGACCTTACTTAAGAAATGAGTCAAAACAAAGAATAAATAGAATCAGTGTGAATTGGTTGATTTTCAAAACTCCGATACTCCATATTCTTCTCTCTCTTTTTTTTTTCCTTCTGAATTATTTCAGAGGAAAGATTCCTACTCTCTGGAGCAATGAGTCTTACTGCCTTTGCCTTTGATATCTCCTCCATCCTCTAGAACCTTCTTGTAGCAATCATACACTATATCTCATATCTCTTCAAACTCTCTCTCTCCAAATGGCCTTTCAGTAACCTGCTCAGTTCTCCCTGCCTTATTTCAGGGCTCAGATTATTTCTGTAGATTGATTGAAACAAGAAATCATATTCATATCTGTTTTCTTTTTTGGAAAGGAAACGTAGAAGACTTATCAATCTCTCAATGGTCGTGTTAGCAGCTATTTTCACACAGTGCCTATCCTCACTCTACATGGCAGAAGGCAATTGCAAAGCCCAGTGACTCTATCTGGGACTTAAAGAAAGGCTATATACACATTGGTACTTCTCTCCAAGTCAAGGGACTTACTTACCCCCTCAGGGAAGTTGGTGGAAGGAAGTATGAGCAAAGGGACTGGGCTGGAGCTGAGTTTAGCCCAGGTGGATTTTACCCTCCAGCATGTTTTCTCCACCTTTAGGATAAATCTGAGCATATATTCCCAGGGTCCCAGAGTGATGTGTACAGGTTTAGGGAAGCTGTAATGGCTTTTCTCCTGAATCCATTTTCACAACACTTTTCAGTCTGTCTCTCTCTCTCTCCTACACACAAAACACACACACACACACAAAACACACACACACAAAACACACACACACACACACAAAACACACACACACACACAAAACACACACACACACACAAAACACACACACACACACACAAAACACACACACACACAAAACACACACACACACAAAACACACACACACACACATTGCCTTCTGCCTGCTCTCTATGACTTGACATTCTTGACCTATCTTACTAATCCTTTTATCCCTTACATAACCCTTGCTCCACAAAAGAAGCCTTTTTTGATTGTCCTAGTTAGGGACTAACTTCCTTAGGGAAAAGAATACTATTTATACCTTTTTCATGTATGTAGATTCTATTTTTCTATTATAGTTATTTATTTATTTATTTGTCTCACCTCCTAGATTGTAAACTCCCTAAAGGCAAAAAAGCAGGACGCGCATGTTATTCATTCTTGTTTCCCCCAAAGGCTTAGTATAATACTCTCCTGCACATAATACTTTATATATATTTGTTGAATAAAAATGGCTGACTTTACGTAGGATTTAAGGTTTATAGAGAGCTTTGTATTCATTACCTGCTTTAATCTTTACAACAAATCTATGTTGGTATAGTATCAGAATAGAGTTTAGTATATATCAGTATATAGTATCAAAATACAGTTTATTTTATATCAGTCTATCATATCAGAAGGTATTCACAAGGTGTCAGAATATAGGTTAATTTAATTTGGAGGATCTTATTTAATTCTTCATTGAATTTTTAAACCTCTTCCTTATCAGTAGCTGATACTGATAAATGAACTGCAATTATTTTATGGTGGTCTTTTTGCAGATGCTTCTAAACAATACCATAACATGAAATGACCAGATTTCATGTGATATAATATTTCTTTCATATTACAAAAAACAACTCAGGTAACTTTTTTCTTTGCCACTCCAAGAACTACCTTTGAGTTGTCATTCCATTTAGCTGGAACTTCCTTCTTTGTCTTGGATTCATCAAAAGTACCAAGATTGATATAATTTAACTCCTTTTCCCCTCCCTCTCCCCCTCTTCCTCTCTTTCCCTATCCTTTTTCCTCCCCTCTCCTTCTATTCCTTTCTTTTTTCTTCTTTCCTGTCTTCTTTTTTTTCTTTTTATCCTTCCTTCCTTCCTTCCTTCCTTCCTTCCTTCCTTCCTTCCTTCCTTCCTTCCTTCCTTCTTTCCTTCCTTTCTTTCTTCCTTCCTTCTTCATGGGTTGCTATAGCCAAAGAATTCACCCTAAGTTGTCAACCTATGAACAACGTCCTTCTCTGTATTTATCTGGGATGGTCCTTGGCAATCAGACTCAGACTGTTTCTGGGATCATTCTCAGACTTGCAATACTGTACCACCTTCTAGAGCTTAGGGTCTGCTTCACCAGCCAAAGGTCATTCCCATGCCATTAGGAAACATCAAAGTAGGATTTTGTAGATTACGATGATGATGATAAGGGCGGTGGTGGTGATGATGGTGGTGGTGATGGTGATTGGCAAAAACATCCTTTACCACAATAATCCTTAGAGGAAGAGAGGATCGGGTATTATTTGATGCAAGTCACCTGACAACATCTACTTAAAGACTTCCAATAATGGGTGACTCACTGCTTTTCTATTCCACTTTTGGTCAGCTCTAATTGTTGAAAAGTTTTCCTTATATGCAGCTGAAATCAGTCTCTTTTGCAACTTCCACCCATTGTTCCTAGTTCTGCCTCCTGGAGCCAAATACAACATGTCTAATGTCTTAAAGATAGTTTTTCAAATTCTTGAAGAAGGCTATCATAGCTGTCCCCCTCCTCTCCCCCCAGTCTTCTCCAGGCTAAATATCTTTAGTCCCTTCATCCCATCCTTGTATGGCATGGTTTCGAATCTCTATTGCATCCTGGGAACCGCCCTTCAGGCATTCTCTAGATTTTCAATGCCTTTCCTTATAATTAACAGAAGTGAAAATAGGGCTAAGGCTTAGTACTACAGTTTCTGAATCCCATTTCATGGTCCTTCTGCCAAACGTCAGTGTTTCTTTAAATATAGACTTTTTGAGATTTTGAAATATGGCAAATTTCATTTTTTTCCACAGGAACTTTTAAAAGATCACACAAGCAAACATATACTAGGAATTTCTGGGTAAAAACTCAATTGAAAAAATTACTAACCTAGTGAAATAATTAGAACCTGACCATTCCCTCCACTTTGACTGGAGAATTCAGTTGAATGCTATTTATTTTTCTTACCTGATTGGCAAATACAAAAATTTGTGCATTTAGCCACTGTTTATCTGCATAGTTGAAAACAGGATATACCACTAGGTCAGATGTTTCTCTGAACTAACAGCTCTTTAGCAATAAACAGAGCTCAGTAAAATCATCTCAAATGACTGCCCTTTTCTCCCCTTCTCTTTCATTTGGGTGGGAAATCAGATTGCAAATTAACTTTAAAGAATGTGATGCCCATTTCAGTCTTTGAAGACCTGAGTTATTTCAAAGTTAGAACATATTGACTTTGTCACCAAACTCTGAACTGAACTCCCTGTATTAGGTTGTGTGTGTGTGCACGTATGTGTATGTGTATATGTGTTTTAAAAAAAAAGTCATCCTGCATAGAACTAAAAAAAAAAAAATTCTTCCTCCTTCTTGCATTTAAATGAATCTGAGAGTGCTGTTATTGAAATAGATACATAGCATGGCAATAACACACATCATGATATTACATTTAAAAAGATTAACCACTATGAGTTTTCATTTGAACCAGAAAAAGTCGGCAAATGCCAAGCTGTGGGCAAAATTCATTTCTGTACTGTGCATTTCTAAACACTGGTATAAATCTGAACACTGTGTCTAGGAAAAAGCTGCTTCATTTCAATTATAATCAATTATCATTCAACCATTCTTCAAATTGTCTAGAGAATGAGATCTGAATGTTCCCCTATTATAACTGTAGATTTCCAAAAGGAATATTGCTCAAGGAACTAAGTACTACTGGGGGTGGGAATAAATTCTGCTTTTGAAAGAATTCAGAACATAGGATGTAGGTGAGAAATCCTTATTTTTTTACATAATTAGCTAGACAGTCATATTGCTTAAAAATCTAATATTTAATCTCCATAAATGGACAGTTCCTATGTAGTGATTATTGAGTTTCCTATTGGAATGACTTTGTGATGGTGGTTTCAGTTCTTAGATACAGGAAAATGTAGGTAGACTTAAGCTCTCAACAGGTAGTATTCCCCAAGTAGCATTGTTTGGAACTCTAAATGCATTTTCTGGGAGGAACAATGTAATAAAGGTGAATAGACAATAGTACTACTAGACCTGTACCCAAAGAGATAAAAGAAAGAGAACAAATAAAGAGGGAAATAACCCAATATATACACAGATGTTTATAGCAGCACTTTTAGCAATAGCAATGAACTGGAAACAAAAGGGGAATCCATCAGTTGGGGAATAACTGAGTAAATTATGGTATATGAAGCACGATGGAATAATATTATAAGAAATGATGAAAGGGATAATTCAAATAAAGTCTGTGAAGATTTGTGCAGAGTGAAATTAGAACCAGAAGAATAATTTATGTATAAGAACAATAAGGTAAAAGCAAATTCCTTTGAAAGACTTATAACTTTGGATCAACTCAGTGATCAACTATGATTCCAGATGACCAATGATAAAACATGCAATCCATCTCTTAAGGGAGCACTGATGGACCCAGGATGCAGATGGAGACACTTGTTTGTCGTCTGAGTAGGAAACTAGCTGAATTATGAGAATTTCATGCTAGAGTTGACTGTTTGGGTTTTTCACCACAATCATCCTTGAATATTTTTCATAGCTATGTCCTGATTGGTACAACGAATGAATCCTGTGAAGTGGTCATATTATCAAGATTCTTTCTGCAAACTTCTTCTGGACTGGAACAAATTCTATATTTTCTGTAATTATCACTCAAAATAGAATGAATTCAAGTGTTGTTGATGTTTTTAGTCCTTCAGTTGTGTCTGATTCTTCATGATCCCATAGACCATAGCACACCAATATTGTCCAATGGGTTTTCTTGCAAAGATACTGGAGTGCTTTGCCATTTCTTTCTCTAGTGGATTAAAGCTAGGTGACTTACCCAGGGTCAAACAGTTGTTAATTGTCTGAGGCCAAAATTGAACTCAGATCCTCCTGAGTCCAGGCTCTGCACTGAGTCATCTAACTGCCTCTGTGAATACAAATACATACATACTACATTTTACAATATTCATTATTTGCACAAATTGGGACCTAGTAGGTATTCTCATTAGAGGAGATTAGGGATTCCAAGCAGGAAAGGGGGAGGCACTCATGAAAAATTATGTATCTGTGAAATATTGAAGTATTTTGAATTTTGTTTGAACAAGACTTCTAAGGTCCTTGAAACATAGAACTAGCTACCATCTATAAGTGATGTTTTTATGGAGAAAAGCATTATAAGTTCTATTTTAAAATTCTAAAATGTTTCCCACTGCTGTAGGGAATAGGGAGGTTATCATTAGCTAGCAAAAGCAGTTTCAGTAGAGTGATAAGGAAAGAAGCCAGATTACGAGTAACTAAGGAATGAAGGCATGATGTTAAAATGGGAGCAGCAGAGGTAGATAACATCCTCTGGAAATTTAGCAGTAATGGATAGACGGGTGATGAGACAGTAACTTTATAGAGTGGCAAGTTCAAGAGAAGACATTTTTAGTGTTGTTTTAGCCTGCACATGTTTGAGGGCAGAGGGAAAGGAGACAGTTGAGAAGAGTTTGAAGATGGACAAGAATGTGGGACAATTGAGGAAAAAAAGTCCCAGTTTAAATAAGGAGGGATGACACCGTTCTACCTTTTCAGAGTGATTCTTGGACACCCTAAAACTCTTAAGCCTCTCTTTATAACATTCCTGAAGGTCCTTCCCCCAGTTCTGTCTCTGTCTCTATCTCTGTCTCTATCTCTATCTCTTATCTCCATCTCTTTCTTTCTATTTCTATCTCTATGTATAACTGTGCATATATACATGCATGCACACAAAACACATATACGTGCATATATGTGCATGTGCATATGTATAGATAAGCAAACACATACATTCACATATCTGTACACATGTATATGCACATATGTGTATACATATGTATGCACGTGTATATAAAATATACGCATGTATTCACACACATATACATACATATACACATATGGCTCTTCCTTCAAGTCTTTATTATGTGGCTGTCTATCTTAGAAACTACATTAATATACACTGAGTTGTTGTAAGAAATCAAACATGGTTTAAGTATTTCTTGGTAACATATTTGCAGATCTCCAATCCTTAAATCCAAAGAAAAGACTATTGTGAACTTTGCAGAAACCAGGAAGGAATGGGGGCTTAGGTGGCTCTCTCTCATTAACCAATCTACAATCTTACCAGATGAATGATTTCCTACTTTATACATATTTAGTGTCAGCTCAGTCATATGGATAGTTTGGTTATTTCCTGATTGTCACGAAGCTGGGAGGGAAGTAATAATGCCTGGGGTAGAACCAAAATGTTTCTCTTCAAGGTGCTTGGAAGTTGACAGTGCTGGTGTTTCCTTAGATCTCAAGCTGAGCTCAATGATGCCCTTTTATAGTGTGATAGTAGTGGCAATTAAAGATTCCCCTGTGTTGGCTTGGTTTTCAAATTGATTGTGTTAAAGCCCAGAGTTTGTTAATCCCACCTGTGGGATGGGCTTGTTGATGTGAAAAGAAAGTCCTGAACTGGGAGGAGCTGGTGATGTAGATTTGGAGAGACACTAGAGAGAGGCGGAAGATCTTTTTGGAAGCAGCACCTCGTGGAGAGAGAGAGACTAAGAGAATTGCTGGTGGCCGCTTTGAATTGCCCTGGACTTTTGAGACCTGCCCCCTGAGCTGCCAAGGACTGAGGAGACATGGCTGTTTTGCTGGTACTTTGTCTGTCTGTTTTGATGTTGTTTTGCCAGATTTGTCCACTGGTGAAAGACAATCCTTTTGTTGAAGAAGTCCTGGAACCTGGCTGTTCGCTAAGAAGCCCTGAGACTGTCCTGCAGACAGAGAGTGAATACTGTCCACTGGTGAGGGACAGTAGTTGCAGGGGTCTGGAGACTGTCCTGCAGACAGAATGAATGCTGTCCACTGGTGAAGGACAGTGCTGTTGTTGCAGGGGTCTGGGAGCCTTTCTGTTGGTTCAGAAGCCCTGAAGAAGGATTTTCTTGTTGTATGTTTACAGAAATCCTGGGAGAGGGCTTTGCTAATGTGTTCAGGGTTCTAGGACTGTTCTACAGACAGAGGATAAATTCATGAAGGGACTGGCAATGTATCTTATGGCCTTGCTAAGCCTTGTCTCCCCAGGAACTAAGATTGCTGAGAACTTGCCTCGGACCTCCATTTGGGTATTAAGTGCTGTGTTTAAACTTGATGTAACTCTGGGGTAGATTCAATTGTGATCCAGGGGTGGGGAACTTTTGACCTTATGTTTGGAAACTAATCTCCATTTGAGAAGAGGGGCTTTGTGGTGGACTTAATTAAGGTATAGCCTAGGGGTGGAGAAGTATTTAGAACCAAGACTTTGTAATTGATTGAATGATTGGAAGGTCCTGGGGTGGGGTAGTACTTGGAGATTATTTAATCACGCTTAGTAAATGCTGTATTTTGAATGATGTCATGTTTTGATCTTCTCTGTTCTTGGTTTGTCACTGAATAAAATAGAGAGCACCTATGCTGGTATTTTGAACCTGGGAAGTTGCCTTCTTTTGGCATTACATTACATATAGGCAGTCACTTCCTTCTAAGGACTTCAAAATGAGTCATAATCAAATGTAATGGCTAACTTTAACTGTGCTATGTAATCCCAAACTTGTTCAAGAAAGAAAAAGAGAAAGAAAAGTCTGTCTATTTATCTAAACAGAGACAGACAGACAGACAGAGGCAAACAGAGAGAGAGAGACAGAGAGACAGAGAGGCAGGGAGATAGAGAAATATAGAGAAAGACAGACAGAGACAGAGAGACCAAAAGTAGACAGATAGATATTCAGACATAGACAAAGAAAGAAAAGAAAGTAAGGCCTTTAGTCCTGGCCCCACCACTAACTAGTTAGGTATCTTAGGCTTTAATTTAGAATTAACTCTGAAATCAGAGTGCTTGGGTTAAAGACCTCAGTTCTTCATCTGGAAAATGAAGAAGTTGCACTGAATCCAAGATCTCCCATAGCATGAATGGCTCAAGATCCCATAAGTCTGATTCGTCAGCATTCTTATTACCCTCTCTATCTATGTCTTTCTCTCCTTATAGGAATTAAGGTACAGGATATTCTATGGACCTGATGATTTTAAACATCTTTTCTGAAGTCTGTTTTTGACAAATATATCAGGAAACATATGGCTGCATTGTCTGGACAGATGGCTGGTAGGGTCTATGCAGTCTCTGTTGTTGATGAAGTTGCTTCATTGCAAAGAACCTCTCAAACGTATCTTTATTATTTTCAATAATAAATTTAGAAAGTGCTCAGTAATTCTGTCTCCCAGGGTCAACACCAACAATCAAAAGGCTACCTGCAAATAAACTTTTTAAGAAATTTCAATCTTATGAAAGGAAGCTCATCATCTGGAAATTTCACTTTTAAACTGATTATTCTTACTACCCAGGTGCTAATTACAATTATTGTGCCTTTTGGAGAATTACAAGTGCTGACAGTGCCCTCTAAACTTTTGTGCCCTAGGGCAAAGTTCCAGTCACCTCTTATTAGTTATACCTCTGCCTTAAAATGTTACATAAATAATGTAAATAAATAAAATAAATGTAAAATTGTTACATAAATAAATATAATAGCTAACATTTATATATCACCTTTAGTTTTGAGAAGTCATATATATATTATATATGTATATATATGTACTCAATTGATTATCTATTATTATTTATGAACCTAAGCTCCTCTAGGTGGATTTCAGCAAATGGGGATCCTGTTGCTTGAACAGAACACACACTGTTTCATATACGCTCAGCATATTGAGCGTAAATAATGTCTTGAATGCAACACAATGTCAATCCCAATGTTAGATGGCTTTACATAAATTTGGCTTTAATGGAGCAAGGCCAAATCCCACCAAATGGACCTTTTTATCTTCCCAAGCCATGCAATAAAGGATAAATGGGAGTGGGGGTGAGTTTTATGCCTCGGGTACAAGACATCACCATCTATAAGCACAATATACTTTGCCATACCCAGTCTGATTTTACTTGCCTGCTCTTATCTACTTAAGAGTAAAGCCTAAATTAAACAACCATCACGAGATACCAGCTGTTCTAAGTGTCTCTATCTGGGGCCAAGGATCTGTGTAATCACAGCTATGTATGTATGGCTATAGGGGAATTGTTTATGTTCTATGGCACAATATGTTCCTGCTGCATAAAAAATCAGTAACCAAATCCATCTATAACAATCTTAAAAAAATGAGTTCATGGAGGGTTCAGTTACTGGGTGCTAACACATTTATGATTTAGAAAAAGATAATCTGGGGATTAAAGTGGATCAGAAAGAATGACAAAATGTAAAGTCTTATTCTTAGATTCTTTAACTGTTGTAAAATGGGGCACCAGCCAAAGTCAAATGGAGTGGGCAGTGCCAGCCACTGTGGTAAGCACTGGGGATACACAGAAAAAGGAAAAAAAAAATAGGCCCTGCTCTTTAGGAGCTTAGATTGATGGGAAGATAATATACAAATAACTATACACAACTCACTATATGCTGGCTAAATTGGGGATAATAAACAAAGGTAAGGCACTGGCATTAAAGGGAGTCAGGAAAGCCTTCATGGAGAAGGTGGAATTTGAACAGGGACTTGAAGGAAGCCTAGTAAAACAGGAAGCAGAAGTGAGGAAAGAGAGAATTCCAGGTGTAGGAGACAGCCCGTGAAAATGCCCAGGTTCAGAAAATGGAACGTCTTGTTTGAGGAACAGCAAGAGGGTTAGTATCATAGGATTATGACATATGTTGAAGGAAATAAAAGTGTAAGAAGACAAGAATGGTAGGAGGTAGCCAAGCTATGATGTCCTTTGTATGCCAAACCAATGAGGAATGACATCATTACATCTGAACTTTTGGAAGATCATTTTGACAAAGGAGTGGTGGTTGGATTGAAATGGGAAGAGACTTGAGGAAGGAAGACCAAACAGCAGGTCAATGAAGTAATCTAGGTATGAGATGGTGAGAATCTACATTGCTGTGATGGCAGTGTCAGAGGGGAAAATGGGCAGGACATGGAAAAGGATGGACTGTGAGGGTGAGAGGAAGTGAGGAGATAGGAATGCTTCCCAGGTTTTGAGTCTAGGTGGCTAGAAGGTGGGGATATCCTCCATGGTAATAGGAAAAATTAAGAAGAAGGCAGAGTTTTGAGGGAAATATAATGAGTTCTGTTTTGAATATGTTTGGTCTACTAGACATTCAATTTAAGATGTCTAAAAGGCAGTTGGAGTTGCAAACTAGAGGTCAGCAGAGAGGCTAGAGAAGAATTATGAAACCCAGGGGAGCTGATGATATTACCAAGTGAAATAGTATAGAGGGAAAAGAGAAGAGGGTCCAGGAGAGAGTCCTGTGGGATACCTACAGTTACCATATGTGACATGTGTGAGGAGCTAGCAAAGGAAAATGGTTGCTCAGAATCTCTCATCTAAGAAGTTTCTATGTAACATTATTCTCTGAATTTTCTTTTCTGTAGGCTAACTTCCCTAGCCTTTCCTTAAATAGAGATCATCATTTCCAACTATTTAGGTATTTTTATTCCACTCCTCTGAATCTTTTCCAGATTCTTATGTGCTGTCTTTATCAGTAATATGCTTGTTGTTTACTATGTATGAATGATTGGTGGCCTAGGCAACAGCCAGATGTCACAGAGGAAGTGTGATCTCAGCCCTATAGTGTTGGACTAAGTTACCTCAAAGGTTCCTTAAAACTTAAGATCTTAAAATTCTTAGGGCTAATTATAGACAACACAGATTAACATGATGACAACATACACCTTATAAGGAAAAGATGTGCTTAAAGTTGTTGTTGGGAATATTCTGTATTCTTGTCATGCCCACATTAGCCTTTGATTCTGACATTTCTCTTTTAACCAAAGGCTATTAATCATCTTATTCTTATAATAATGTAAGTATTGATGTTTTTTTTTCTAAAATAACTCAGAGAGAGGTTTTGAGTTACAATTGTAAAAAGTTATCCTGGTCTGGGACCCATGTCCCAATGTTTTTGAGGCTTATCTAAGACTCAGTCTAAAACTAAAACTCAAAGGCAGAAGCTAGGAAACAGGAGAAAAAAAAAAAAGAGGTTGCAATAAACAATCATTCGAGGGTGGCTAGGTGGTACAGTGAATAGAGCACCAGCCCTGGGAGTCAGGAGGACCTGAGCTCAAATCCAGCCTCAGGCACTTAACACAAAAACTAGCCATGTGGCCTTGGGCAAGTCACTTAATCCCAATTGCCCTAACTTCCTCCTTACAAAAAGAAGCAAAACAAAAAAATCATCCCCAACACTGCTCAAAGTCAAAAGTTGTGGAGCTAGGAGATTCAGGGTCAAGTCCTGAGGTAGATGTTAAAAGCTGAAAATACATAATTACCTGGAAGGGAAGACACTGTGATCAAGAAAGCAATTTTTTCCAAGGTGAAGCTCAGTCATTTTATAGTGGCTATGCTGAGCCCTGCAATTTCTCACTTGCAGAAAACTTGACTGCACAATTTGTGGTAGTGGGGGCTATATTCATACAAGAAGAAAAAGGTAAAGAAAAGATATGGAGAAGGAAGAGGAGGAAGGGATGGAAAAGGAGAAGGAAGAGGAAGAAAAAGAAAAAGGAGGAGAAGAAGGAAAAGAGAGGAGAAAAAGGAGATGAAAATAGATATGTGTATTTGTGTGTGTGTGTGCACACGCACATGTGTGTAGATGTGTGTGGATCGTGGACAAGGAAGGGTGTCTTCTCAAATAGAAATAATTACAGCATCAGTACAATAGAACAACTCAGAATATTGTTGTTGAACTCACAATGCTTCTTTATTCCTTGTTTTCTTTGGAGGATGCCCCTGGCCTTTGGAATGAGGTCAGCCAAGAAAGAGACAGGTGTTCTCTGAATAAGATTTTGTACCTGCCCCATGAGGTCAAAATAGTTAGGGAAGAACCTGGATACAATCAAATATGCAACAGGATCCTGTTACATTCAGGTGAACTAAAGCGTGAATTACTGGACAGAGAACTGGCCTTCAGTTTAGGAAGATCTGGTGTAATGGGGTGCCCTAAGGCAGGCCACTCATTAGTTTAGGTTTGTTCTGGGAATGAAATAAGCCACTTGCTGGTCATTCAACAGTTAAATGGAAGTTTCATTAGCAGGAGTATAGGAAGGATATTCAACAAGGATATCGTATCACCTAGCTGAGGTCGAAATGCTCCCCAATGCTTCCATGTGAAAATGGGCCTGGTCACCAAGACAGGATGTGGTGAGTCTGGTGGGTTTCTGATGTCTGCCAAGTCTTCATGTGTATTGGGCCTTTTTCTGCTCTTGGTTGACCTAGAAGGCACATAAGCTGGAAGCCGAAGGCCCTAGGAAGCTGTCATGGAGACATGGTTTGAGTCTTAGTCCTGCACCTCCCCCACCCCCAGAATTCAGGGAGAGCTTTGCTGTCTTTTTAGGGAAAGAACCAACCTAACCAATATGGGTTCAGGGGAGAGCCCTGGAGGGGCTCATATCACACCTATGTTCAAATGCTACTTCTGACACATACTGGCTGAGTGTCTCTTGGCGTGTCACTGAACTTTTCAATTCTCTAGAAACTCCCTAAGAAAGTAAATTCCAGAGAAGGCGCCAAGTCTGTCCTAAATGGGGGAATCCCTTACACAATAATACATATACAGGCAATGTCTGAGGTGGGATTTTGAAGCCAGGTTCTCCAGCTTCCAGAGCCCACCTTCCACTGGGCCACACTGTTTCATCATTAACTTTGTTGCTATTATGCAACAATTTCTGTTTTTGAAGCCACTGCCTCAGAATACTTTCTCAAACCAGGTTCTTATTTCCCCTCCCTTTGCATGAACAAATTCATTTTAATTCAGTTCAAAATATATTTATTTATGGAGCAGTTCTTGGTTCCTGCCCCCAAACTTTGTACTAAATGATCTCTAAGGTCCTTTCAAGCACTAAATCAATAATTTTGAGTGTTAAAATCTTTCTAAAGCACAGATTTGACTGTCACGCCCTCCTATTCAATGAATTGCAATGGCTCCCTATCACCTCCCAGATCCTCTGTTTGCCTTCAAAGTGTATTATAACCTGGTTCCTTTTATCTTTCTAGTCTTCTTATACCTTCCTCCCTTTTGCATACCCTGCAGTGCTGGGTCACTGAAATCCTTGCTCTTTCTCACCTAACACACTCCACCTCCATGCAGGCATTTTCATTGGCTGTCCACCATGCCTGGAATGCTCTCCCTTCTCATTGCCACCTCTTGGCTTCCTTCAAGTCCCAGCTAAAATCCTACTTCACACAAGAAACCTTTCCTTATTCTTTTTAACACTAATGCCTTCCCTTTGCTGATTATCTCCAATTTATTATATATCTTATATGTACTCAGTTGTTTTTGTGTGGTCTTCCTTATTAGACTGAGAGTTGTGGCTATCTTTTGACTTCTTTTGTATTCACAGTGCTTAGTATGGTTAATGGCACATAGTAGGTGCCTAATAAATGCTTATTGATTGACTAACTTTGAGACTAGTTATAGGCAGCACAGATCAACTCAATGACAATATAAACTTAAAAGAAAAATCTTCATCATTTTTTTTTGAGAATATTTTGTTATTTTTCCCATGGTCTTCAATTCTGTCCATCTCTCCCCTTTACCCAAAGCTTTTAAGCCCTATTATTTATATAATACTATAAATATTCACAATAATTTAAAATTCAAATGCAAAGACATTCCGCTGACTAATCACAATTATACATTCCTCACCCAATAAACTAAATGTTATGAATCATAAGCAGGAAAAGCAGAAAATGGCTCTGGCACAGGAGTACCGCCATGGATGGTTGCTCATGTTTTCATGTTTCTGTTTGCTTCCCTGCAATTTCCTTTGCACCTAAATAGTCACAAGGTATTATCACGATGCCACCTGAAATGGATTCAGTGAGTCCTTTTGAATTTGAGCGGTGACTTGCATTTCTATCAGTAGCCCCATCTATAAATATTTTTCCTTTGTGGGACGGGTTTGTATTTGGATAATGGGAAGAGGCGTTTTCTTAAACTAGGAAGCATTTGGATTTTTATTTTTTATACAGGTAAATATTACCATCCTTTTCTCATCCCATGTAGAAAATATTGCTTGAAAACATAGTCATTTCATTCTGTGGGTCAAATAAATGCCATTGTCATTTCTGTGACCCCCATAACACTTAGAACTTTCTGTGTTGGGTTTTTCTTTTTATCAACTGGTTTCCTGAAACCCATCTCACAAGTGTCTTTTTTTTTCTTTTTTCTTTTTCCACACCTGGCAAACTAATTGGCCAGAGGTGATGTCATCAAAAATTCATGGGAGATAATTAGCAGATGAAATATCCTTATCCTTGAGGTATGGATCATTTCTGGTTTTATGTTCCACATAACTCCCAGCATTTCCACTTAGGTTTACCAGTTGATGAGCCTGGGGGAGTCACCAAGGATGGAATCCTTTCCAAAATACATTCTTCTCTTTGCCCTTTTGGAAACAATTGTAGGAAAAATGGTGCATGTTCATCATAATGTATTTTCATTAAATTACATTATTAAAAATGGTTCTTGGCATACAGGTTACAAAGGGCATTGCTGGAATGTGAAAGGAACAAGGGGCAATTTGACTATTTCCTGAAAATCACTGTTTCTGCAGTGATATTTTTCCCCCCAGATAAAGGCCCTTTCTAATGAGCACTGTTCTTTATTAGGCTTATGAGTTCTACTTATGACTAATTGTTGAGAACTTGGTCTACTTCATTTCTAGAAATCTGTGGTGACCTTTAAAGCTGATTTTTTTTATTTATTTTTATTTTTTTTTGCATACTTTATACTAAAACTTTTCTTTTTTTCCTCCCTCTTTAAACACTATTACTCCTCCTGAATCCATATAAACCCTCTCTGTTCACACATGTTGAAGCAATATGGCCTTATAGAATATACTCTACCATTTTTAACATGCTTATTATGGGAAATAGTCTTTCATAAGTAGATTCTTTGGTAGACAGAAGAAAGATATTCAGCAACTTGGAAAAATAGTGAGGTATTTTTACAATCTGTCATAATTTCTTTTATCTTGTTATGAAATAACTTGTCAGGCTTTTTTCTGTTCTAAGTTATAGTTCAATCACAACTCAAACCTTCATGATGTTATCATGACTATCATCATATTAATTAATTATCATACTTATATGGTATAAACATCATCTCATAATCATTAATTATCATATTAATTATCATGTTATTGAAATTATCATTATTATTAGATGTTTAGAAGTTGATGTTGACCTTCTCTTCTTTGCCACCATGTCTTTTGGACTTAGATTCTCTTGTCTTGGGTGGGGGTGAGAACCTGTGGCTCTGAGGCTATCTGTGGTCTTCTAGGTCCTTGGGTGCAGCCTTTTGACAGGGTCTAAATTTTACAGAATAAATCCTTCTATTGAGGGGATTTGTTCTGTGGAGTTTGGATTCAGTTAAAAGGTTGCACTTGAGGACCCAGAGGGCCACAGGTTCCCCACCTCTGCCCCAGCCAGTTCAGAGCAAGGACATGATTCCTTTTCTTAAAGACTCCAAATAATCTACCCTCGTAAAAGAATTCAAGCTTGCTCATAACGCCAACAAGCAAAATTAACCTGGAAAACACACACACACATACAGACACACGTGCTAAACAAATAAAAGCAATCAAATAAACCACCATTTTTTTTTCTTTCTTTGAGTAAAGGATTTGGTAGCAAGTCATCTGGCATTTTGTAGTTGGAGTGGGAAAAGTTATAACATATTAAAAGTGGTTATGAATTAATCTTATGCTTAAATTACCATTCATCACCCACCCCTTAATTTAATTGGTCAATTTGTACTGAAGTGTTACTATTTCTGCTTGAAGTAACCATTTATACAGACACAATCATTGGTTAAGACCAGGAAAAGACTTCCAAGGTGATTTGATCCAACCCCTTCATTCTACAAATAAGGAAACTGAAGCTTACAGAGGGTTCAGTTGACTAGCAAAAGGTTATGTGGGTATTAAGTGGCAAAATCAAGATTTGAACCAAAGTCTCTTGCTCGTGAATCCATTTTTCTCCCCATAGCACTACCTTTTTTTCTATTTGCTTGTTTCTTTCTTGGAGAATGAGGTAAGTCAAATTAGTGTGGATGGACTGAGCTCGGGGGTTGAAACTTCATGTAGAATTGTTTACCTTCAAGGTACCGCAGCCTTTGACTTGCTAGAAATATCACAAAGAGGCTTTGCAGGACTAAGACTTGTTGATTAGAGGGAGCACTTTTGTGCATTGCTTAGAAATTATTGCAATATATAATTTGCTGAACTTTGCAGCCATGTTCTTTCTATTTAGATAATCTCCTGGCATCCTCCTCCAGTGACTCACTTTGGTTTGGAGCTGCCCTTGGATTCTCAAATGCTTTGCCACCAGATTATAAGGTTTAGCAAATCATATCAAACTGGAAAGCTTTTGAGGATGGGCCCAATCTGTCATCCAATGTCCCCTATGCCTGAAATAATTTCCCTCCTCATCTTCACCTACTGGCTTCCCTGCTTCCTTCAAGTCCTCACTAACATCCCCTCTTCTATAGGCTAACTTCTCTTCATTATAGTGCCTTCCCTCTGTTAAATATTTCCTATTTTTCCTGTACATACCTCATATGTACATGTTTCTCTATTTGTTGTCTCTTTCATTAGAATGGCAACTCCTGGAGGAGAGGGCCTACTTTTGCCTGTTTTTGTATTCCCAGTTTTTGATACAGTGTCTGGCACATAATAGGTCTTATTATTAATGTTTTTTGATTGATTAACTGATAATGACCAGCTTGGCTACATTTAGAGAAGTTTATCATTAGTGTGTTCAGGTAATGAATTTTTCATCCATAGCACCATTCAAAGACTGCATCCTGAGACCTTATTAACTGTAAACTCAACAAGTAGTAGATTTCAAACTCCCTGAGGGAATGTGCTGTTTCCCTTTGGTTCTATACCTATAATGTCTAGAACAATGCCTTACATACTTGTTTCTTGAATTTGATGGAGTGTCTGTATGGACAAAATCATCCTTGGGATATTCAAGTGTATCTTTTCCATTTTCATAATTAGTTGATTGGATAAACTTATAATGGAGTGAGAAATCTAGAAGTCATGTATGTGAGGATTGATTTTACTGACTGTCTTTGTATCTACAGAGCCTAGCAGAACATTTTATAAATAAGAGATAAGTGATACATGTTAGCTGAATTGAACTGAATTGCTTCCTGTGTATATTTAACTTAGAGAAGACTGGTGGTGGAACAGAGGGCATATCTTAGCTGCCTTCAAACAAATGAAGGACTATAATATGGAAAAAAAAAAAGGCATGTTTTACTTGGATCTAGAGGATGAGACTAGAAATGGGTGGAAATTGACAGAGTTTGTACCAAAGTGTTATGGACTGCCAAGGGAGACAGTGAGCTCCCATTCTTGGAGGTTGCTGAACAAAGATGAATGACCACTGGTCAAGGATGTTGTGCAAGTAGTTGGACTAGACCACTTCAGAGGCCCCTTCCATCTCCAGGAATGCATGTTAAAATATTTACTCATTTAAATTTTTTGCAATGTAAGATTCTCTTCTGTATGTTCTCATCCATTGGTCTGGGAGCCCTGAGGAAGAAAATAATGTGATGCACACTGGGATAGTAAAAAAAAAATCCTAAAAGCCCAGGAATGGAGAATCCTAGCAAATGGCTGGGAAACATTTTTGTTTTCTTTTTTTTTTTTTTTTAAACAGGAACAATTTAATTATTTGACTTTGACATCCAGCATCTATAAAAAACTTTTAAGAGGGATCGATATCCAGAATTGTAAAAGTAAAAAAAAAAAAACACAACCATATTTTACCAAAAAAAAAGGAAAACAAATTTTAAATGTGAATTATTCAATATCAATATTGATCAGACTATCACTGAACATATTTTGGGCCTCTTCCCAAAGTCCCTCCTTGCTTATTTTTTCTACCTTTGTCAAATGCTTAAGATATTTTTTAAAAAATTTTTTTTTCTTTTTTGCTTTTTGGAGGACAATTGGGGTTAAGTGACTTGCCCAAAGTCACACGGCTAGTGTGTCAAGTGTCTGAGGCTGCATTTGAACTCAGGTCTTCCTGACTCTAGGGTTGCTGCTCTCTTCATTGCACCACCTAGCAGCCCCAAAGATATTTCTTAAATGGAAAAAGAGGTGGTTTGTTTCATAAAGTAAAAATGGCACTTACCAGAAGGGTCAGGGTAGCCATAAACCAGATACTATGAATTAATGAAAAATATTTACTGAACTCCTATTCCTACTGAGTTCCAAGTGCTATGCTCAGTACTGGGAATGGACAACAACTACAAAAAGACAATTCACGGTCAAGTCCACACTTTGGGTGGGTGGGGAGACAACATATCAACAGAGAGTTCAGTGGCTGGGTAAATGAAAAGACTTTTTTAAAAGTTCTAAGTCCTGAAAGTCATAAGAATATACCAGATGGGCATCTTTAGATTGTCAGAAACTCAGATGAGGGCCTAAAAGCAGGGCAAATGGTAAAACCAGAAGTCCCTAGAAAGCAGTGTCAGGGGAGATAGCAAGGTTTCTTTCACAGTTCCTTTTACCTGGAAGCAAAGTTGGTGACTCCCATTACCCCAAAGTCATATAAGCAGTCAAGCAGTTTGGACTGGTTTCTAGGTGATTTGGAGCAAGACTTGTTGGATATGTCAGAGATGAAGATATCTGCCTTTCTTTTCTTATTAGTACATGTGAACAATTTCTACAGTTATTCATAGTACGTTTATAGTATAGTATATAGTATTTTGTTTATATTATTGGAGAAAAATGAAAATAGCACATAGAAAAATGAGAAAGCATGTGAAGAAAATGACCAAAGATAGCCATGGAAGACAGGTACAGCCCAAGGAGGTGGAAAGGGTAAAAAGATTGATTTGGAGATTATATTGCAGGATTAAAGAGAGTGACCCTTTAAACTTCACCATCTGCAAAGTACTGATTGAGTCTTCTCACTTTCTAGTTGCTCTTCTGGCTAATCTTTGAGCTTCAACATTGCCTTCAACTTTGGAACGAGCAGGGACATAGTTCCAATCAACCTTCATGTCCTGACTCATATTATCCAGTCTAGTGAATAGGTCTTTGTGGACAACATCTTTATTTTTACTTGTTTTCCAGTCATTTTCTTTCCAGGTCTCAATCCATTTAGTCATACCTTTGACGACAAGATCATTATCTGTACACACAGTAACTCCAAAGGTCCATATTTCGGGCCTTTGCTTGCTCAATCCCTTTGGCAGCTGCTTCTAATGATGCCCTTTGGTTTGTCTGTCGTCCAGAATATGTACTACTTGTGTTTTGAGCATGGCCTGGTCCCCAGTGGATACCAATACCTCCTTGGGCTCCTTCTCTTCCATTATTTTTGCAGGCACCCTTGATAAACACAGTGTTAGGGTCTGAAGCCGGATGTGGTTGCCCATACGGACTTTCAGAGCCTCTACTCTCCCAGCCATAGTCATAGTTCCTTGGACTGTGTTTCCAACTCATCTCCAGTCTCTCCAAAAGCTTAGTGAAAAAATAAAATGAGTCTGATCTTTAGAGACGTGAACTCACATTTTTGTTTTCTAAAGTGAATCTATCCATTTGCTACTGTGTAGATGGATGAGGAACAACTGTCTGGAAATAAAATGTACAGTTCACTTGTAACCAATGATGTCCTATTGACAAGGACAAATTTACCCAGTGAAATCGATTCCACAGCTGGGTAAGCCCTTTCATCAATATTTTTCTGATATCCAACTTACAGCGCTCCAGTGGCAGTCTTTCAAAAACAATGGAAACAAGTCAGACCCCTATCACCTATGGAAGAATACTTCATCTAAACAAATAAGCAAACGAATGAATGGATGAATAAAAAAATAAATAAATGGATGAATAAATTAACAAATAAATAAAAAAACTCAATCTTCTTTTTCTTTCCCCAGCACTACTTTTAAAGAATTAGTTAATTAATTAATATATAATTAAATATATAATGTAATCATATATAATTATAATAAAATTAATTATTTTAATGAGTTAGCCTAAAGATTTTTTTAACTATGTAGGAGACTTTAAGAAACAAAGTATATCTCTTATTTTTCTACCTCATATTTGACACTTTTAAAGTCCTGCAGGCCAAATGTATTTTCTTTCCTTCTTGCCTTAAGAAATTTGGATTATAGTGATTTTTATCCTTGTATCACAGCTGTATGATCTCAAGTCTGCTCTGAATATGATAGAAATCTCCAAGAGTGAGAAAGCTGGAGTATGTCTCTGTTTTCCTTACCCCTAGGCACAATTGCCTGACTGTGTAAGAACAAGCACAAAGGCTGAAATTTGATTAATTGTTAACAAAAAAAAGAAAGAAGGGGGGGGGAGCACTTCCTGGGTGCCAGGAATGGAGGATATAAAGATAAAAGTCAAACATTTTTTGTCTTAAAGGAGTTTGGAGTTTAAATTCCATCAGGAGAAATGACATTTTTTTAAATTGTAGGGAGACTAGAACGTGTATATTTTCTGCAATACAGCCTTTCAAATGTTGGAAATACCTCTTAGATTTGAATTCCTGTTTTCCAGGATCAGAGCAAGAAAATGGAGGGGTGAAGGAGACCACCAGGAAACTTCAGATGGCAAAGGTCTCTAGAAAGTTCATCTATTTGTGTTTTTATGCTGGCCAGGTCAAGTCATACCTGCACAACTTATCACTTCTCCTTTGAGTTTGGTCTAGGGTGTTGATATTGATTGATGAAGTTGAACATTCAAGCAGTAGACATTTCCAGTAAATAAAATGAATGAAAAATGGCCTGAGTACAGGGTTAACTTTCCCTTCATCTGCCATCACTAGGGACAAGTGAGATCAGCCAGAGCCCTTCAGTTTTAGTGCCTAGAGCTAAATACTTTAGGTGAGATTGGATGGGCACCGAGCTGGTTTAGGGTATCTGTGTAGCAGAGTTCATGCCTTTAAAATTTGCTTCTCATATTGATTTGGGAAAGGCTGGTCACTAGAAGAAGAGATAAATTAGTTGATGGCTTATGCCTGTTGCCTGAAGATTCAATGCAAAAACCATAGTAACGGTATCCATATTACATGTTTTATATGATAGCTCTTCTTACATAAATTAAGAATTTTCCCATTCCCATCATCATTCCCATCATTGTACACAAAACACTCCATCAAAACATATTTTAATTTAAATATCACGTAGCATGAGCAAGAAATTGGGTAGCTACGTGATGCAGTACATGGAGTGCCAGGCCTGGAGTCAGGAAGGCTCAATCTCCTGAGATCAAATCTGGCCTCAGATGCTTAGGAGCTGTGTGACTGTGGGTAAGTCACTTAACCCTGTTTGCTGTAGTTTCTTCATTTGTAAAATGAGCTGTAGAAGGAAATGGAAAACCACTACAGCATCTTTGCCAAGAAAATCCCAAATGGGGTCACAAAGAGTCTGAAAAAATATTGAACAGCAAAAAATGAGCAAGAAATATGTGGAGTTTGCTTTGATAGGACAAAGGTATATAGCAGTAGTATCCAATAATAATTCATGGGTTCAAATTTATGCCTAGAACTATAGAGCTGAGAGTGATCTCAAAGGGATCATTTAATCCAGCCCTATCATTTTACAGATGAGAAAATAGAGCCCCATGGAATTAAAATAACTTTCCAAAAGCTCTTAATAACTAATAGACATCAGAGACAGAATTTAAGCCCAGGATTCTGATTCCAGAGACATTCTTCTTTTCACCAAATTAGGCCATCTCTAGTTTGACTGGTCCCTAGGAATCATTCCTGAAAACTCTGGGACTGGACTTCAGTACAACATGAAGGATACTTGAATAAAAGAGTCAGGTATCCCATCTTGCTGGAAGCCTAAGGAATGACAGAATAGAAGAATGAGGAAACAGATGCCTATGCAGGGGAAGGTTCCATAGACAGTTAATGACTGACACTTGTCCCAACCTTAAGAGCAAAGGTCTGGGACAGAAAGACAGGCATTTCCTGAGTGTCTACATTAGGGTCTTTTTTCAAGCTAAGACTGCTCAGTGAGCCATGAAAGACCTAGGTTCTGCTCTCACCTTTACTGCGCACTGTGTGAAGATGAGTAGGTTACATAACCTCCCTGCCCTCAGTTTTGTCATTTGTAAAATGGAGGTTATAATACCTGTAGTGCCTACGTCACAGGGTCATGATGAGGAGCAAAGGAGAGAATGCATGCTGTTGGCTTTGCAAATCTGAATGTCTCCTGTGATCGCTGGTCATTAGCATTACTCTAGGTACAATACCTGGTGAAAAGCCAGTGGGCCCACCTTTAGCAGCTCTGAGGAAAGAATCAGAACTCAGTGTCTATACAATAGGTGAGTAAGTCCGGCTGATTGTTACACCCTTTCCCGATACCACTGGCCCTCCACTGTGGTGTCTGGCTCACCTCTCTTAAGTCCAATGACCTCTCTGTGGCATTAGAAGTAACGCCAGACTTTTGTGATAATAGAAAATAACATCTAGGGTTAGAAATTTAATTAAATTTTTGGCATTTCCAAGAAGGACTAGAGGCTTTGTTTTGTTCCATTTGTTTCTTCAGAGGAATTTTTTTAAGGGCATCGAGAGTTTTATTCAATTTTCTGAAAACAAATTATATAGGAACCTATATCACATTCTATCAACATTCTATCACATCAGAAGAGTGCCTTGTAACCAGATATCAGTTTTAAAAAATCAACCCTGTGAATCCAATATTTAATCATAAACACAGTGTTTCTTTTTTGCTGCAGCAGTGAAAGTCAAGCTGAAGGGCAGAGGTCCTGAGTTTGGGGACTGTGGAGGAGGGTTGGGGGAATTCAGGTTGGAGAAGTTAGGGAAAACCCTGTTCCAAAATACTGTTTCTATCTTAAGTGGTAAAATGAATGGCGATTCTCACATATTAAAGAAGTTTTAGAAACTTAATAATGGATTTGATTTAATTTGGGAGAATCATCATTTATTTCTTTATCATTTTGTTTATCTTTATCTATCATCATTATCTTTCTATCTATCATTATCATCTATCATCACCATTGTCTATTTAATCTATCTTCTATCTAATCTATCATCTATCCACTATTACCTACTATCTATCTATCTATCTGTCTGTCTGTCTGTTTGACTGTCTATCCATCTATCATCTATCTGTCTGTCTATCTATCCATCTATCATCTATCTATTGTCTATCTATACTATCTGTCTGTCTTTCTGTCTGTCTGTCTATCTATCTATCTATCTATCTATCTATCTATCTATCTATCTATCT
>NW_027186457.1:2663353-2704219 GCF_028583685.1 Petaurus breviceps papuanus | reverse complement strand
TCTATCTATCTATCTATCTATCTATCTATCTATCTATCTATCTATCTATCTATCTATCTATCTTTCTGTCATATATCCACCATCTATCCAACTCATCTACCTATCTACCTATCTATCTACCTGTCTCTCTCTCTCTTTAGAACTACTAAAATTTCATTCACTTAGCTTCTGCTGTGGACAAGCATGATGCTAAGATCTAGAGATAGCAGGAAAAATTAAGACCATTCACTCGAGGAAACATTCCACATGTACACATGAAATATAATACAAAGAAAACTATGATAGTGAAAAGGTGAATATGTAGTATAACAGGGGCAAAGGAGATAATATAAGTTTTGAGCTGGAATGGACCTTGGAGGTCAGCTAGTAAACCAGTTCATATTATAGATGAGGAAACTGAGGCAAAGATAAGTTAAATGATTTACCCAAAGGCACATGGGGAACAAATCCTCTTTGAGTGAATCCAAACTTCATAGAACAAGTCCAAAGTATGTGTTATGAGAAGTTTGTATTCAGGCAAAGTGCACACTTGAGGACCTAGAGGAACATATGTGGCATCAAGGGCACAGGTAAGGTAAAGGATTTTTTTTAAAGAACACTTCAAAACATAGCAATATTTTTAGTACTCCAAAATGTAAATTGTGGAATGTAAATTTTTCATCAACATTACCACTTTGACAATATTTCATTAAAATAATGTTATTTACTAAATATTCCCAATACCATTAGTCACCTTCTTATATCCCTGGAGAGTATATTTTCTCAGGTTGGGAACTCCTATTTATGAAAAAAAAAAAGAGGAGAATATTTTAAGTTGGTGACACCTGGAAAAGAGAAACTTTTACAGAAGGGAGTTATTTAATAAAGCAAAAGAACTAAAAGCCTCTCAAAGGGCCTGGGATTAGGGTAGAGGAGGGAAAGAAGAAAGACTTTTCTTTTTTCCTCCATCAGGCCCGATGAACCCCATTCAGTTTCTTTGGATATCCTTCCTATGCTTGCTTTCTTTTTCCCATTGTTTGTTGGTATCTCTCTGCCTCTTAAGGGATTGTCAAAGTCTTGCTTCCAACTGAGGATATGCTAGGATGAAATATTACTGGAGTCTAGGGAGAGGATAGATTCTACCTGCTTGATATATTGTAACACCTGGCAGTCTGGTTGAAAAGGGAAGGGCCTTAATCATGTCAGAGTCATGATGGGTAACTGAGTTTCTATGAGATTATGCAGAACAAAGGATGTGAGCGCCTTATTCATTAAGAGGATTTAGACAGAAATCTCTGGAGGAAGTGAGTACTACCAGGGAGGGATGCAACTTCAAAGCAAGAAAGCTCTTCTTCCATGAAAACAAAACAAAACAAACTTAGTAAAACTCTAATGGGTGATTGGTGAGATTCCCAGATGGAATGCTTTCTGGTGGGTGGGAGACTTTATTTTTAATATGCAGAAATAGAAGCAGGAACCCAATCTTTTAAGCCATTTTCAATTTGTAATTTTATGAAGTTGAAATGCTTGGCTTTGGGGAATGGGAGGAATCTTTATCATGCTAATAATGACAGTTTTTTCATAATTAGCATAATTTCTACTCAACCTCCTACTGGCCGTGGAAGTTTGGTTGTTCTGATGTCTTGAGTATCTCTTTATTTTGGGATGACTCAATAACAATATGAAAAAGGCTGCTTCAGTTGGTATTTTAAAACTGCACTTACAATCCATGTGGGCAGCATCCCTCTGGCCATAGCACAGTGAACACCAATGGATTTGTATCAGAAATTAATAGCCTGCGAGGAACAAGGCAGGATAGTTAAGTGGAAAGAGCTCTAGACCCAAAGTTAGAAAGCCTGGTATAGTTCCAGGTTTAGATATTCTTTAGGTAGAAAAGTTATATAATTTGAGCCTCAGTTTCATTCTTTGGAAAATGGCGATAGTAAAGCTTGCCTTAACTACCACTCAGAGTTGTTGGGAAGCAGGTACTCCATAAATATAAACTTATATAATTATGAGTTATTATTTGTGTTTGTATTCTACAGATGAGCTCAAAGGTGGTGCAAGCAGAAGCATCAAATATGTGATCCATGGGAGTATGTGACCTACAACACAGCCACGTATGCCCAATCAGATTATAATTTAATCGGAAATATTAAACCAAATAAAATAAAATACAATAAACATAGATAATATTCATATGTAGTTTTCTAAGTCAACATGTATCTTGCAGAGATCCTTTTTGTGTAATAGCCCCTGGTTGCTTGTCTTTTGTTTTTTGTTTTCGTTTGAGTTTTTATATTTATTTATTTTTATTTTGAGAACACCTGTATAAGGGAGAGAGCACTGGGCTTACCGTCAGGAAGACCTGATTTTAAATTCAAAATCCTCTTCTTGTGGCTCATCATTTGTTTTAGAAGAAGACCAATATTATTCATGAAGTGACATTTTGATTTGTGCATGAACTGGATTTGAGGCAGACTCTCTCTTCCCAAGCCACCAAAGCCCAGTGGCAAGACAGAAGTTAAGATGCAATGGCCTGGGGATGCAGCAGATGACTTTGGTGTCCTCCATGTACGTGACCCTGGGCAGCTCATTTAACTCTTTTTTAGCTGCAGTTTTCCTCACATATAAAATGAAGATGATCAAAAAAAGCATATGGTAAGTGCTTTGCAAATTTTGCAAAGCCCTTTTCAAGGGCTACATTAGTGGTAGTTATTAGTATCTGTGTGTGCATACATATATATATACATACATATAAATATACATGCACAGTATATACATACACCCATATATACACATGCTATACACATGTATGTGCACATGCATACATACATACATACTTTCCCCCCCCCCAACATTACCGAGAATTGGTATAGTGGTCACTCTGGACACTCTATTGGGAGTTGGTTGAAGCATACAAATGTGGTATGAGGATCAAGGGCTGAAAACGTTCAACATATGACAACAGAGAACACACTTGAGTGTATAAGTATAGCAGCTTGTGATTTGTCCAAGCCTTTCTCACTTCCAAGGCATGACAAGATCAAGGGTAGTTATTTTTCAACTAGGCTCAAAGATTTCAGGAGGTAGATAACAATGAGGTGGGGGAAGATAGTGATAACTGACATTTACAGAGTTGAAAGATCTGTTTTGACTCTTTTTTATTTTATGGAAAGTTCAGTAAACCCATTATAGAAATGCAGCTCAGGGTTATGCTTCATTTTTGATCATTCATTGTATATTACAAATTATGTTATCTTTTGTATTCTGTTCATGCATGATTTGGAGTGTATTGCATATATGGTATAAAATGCTGGTCTAACACCAATTTCTAACAAAATGTTTTCCAGTTTTTCCAGTAATTCTTGTTAAAAAAAATAAGGATTCCTTTCTTATAGTTTTGTTGTTGTGTTTCTCATAAACTAATTTGTTTTTTAACTTCTTATTTTCAGTTGTACCTGTTTCTTGTTAATCTACTGTGTCCCACTTAATTATTTTTCTTTTTCTAAACCAATACTAGTTAGTTTCAATAATTCCTGTTTTATAATATAGTTTGGAGTATGGAAATGCTATATCCTCTTCATCTATACTCTTTTGCATTATTTCCCTTGCGATTCTAGACCTTTGGTTCCTTCATATGAATTTCTTATTGTTTTGTCTAATTCTATAAAGTACCCTCTTGATAATTTAATTGGTATTGTAGCAATTCCTTAAATTAATTTAGGTAGCATTAGCATTTTTATTATACTGGATGACTTTAGGGACTAACCAGGAATACTGCCTCTCCACTTTTTAATGTTTTTTTTCTATATCGGTAAAGAGCCTTTTGTAGTTGTATTTATTTATACAAATCTTGGGTCTGTTTTGGTAGGCTGCCACCCAGATAGTTTATGCATTTTGTAGTTATTTTGATTGAAATTGATAGTATTATTTTTTTCTTGAGTTTTGTTAGTGCTGCATAGAAATTTTGGTGCTTCATGTGGATTTATTTATATTCTGCTACTTTATTGAAATTGTAATCATCTCAATTAGCTTCTTCATTGATTCTCTAGGATGATTCTTGTATATGTGGTTGTATATATGGTTTATAAATTTATGGTATATACAGGACTATTCTTTTATATATGGTTTTTAGGGATTTATATTGCATACCACAAGCAGAGAACAAAAAATATAGCCAAAAACCCAACAACCCAGATGCTTAATTGGAGAATTCAAGAGCATGAACGAATTTTATAATTTGTAAACTGTGATGAGTTTTCTGATACATATGCATGAATGATTATGTTCAACAGCAAGTTAAAACAGAAATCTTGTTTTCTTTTAAATCTAGATCCCTCTCAATATTTGGAAAGTAAATGGGAAAAAAAAAGTATTCAGTGAAATTCACCCAATTAGGAGCATGCTGTCAGAGATGTTAGAATTTTGACCATCAGTTACTTTGAAAGATTTTACCAATCAGTTTCAGTGGAGAGAATTTAGGATAAGAGTTATTAAATGGTATTTTAGGCCTATTCTTTTTATCCCCACATCTCTCCTTGAGGGCAAGAATTGTTCCTCATTTTACCTTTGTATTCTCAACACCTAGTATGCTTCCTTACATACGTAGGCCCTTAATAAATGCTCCTTAGTTAGCTTGTTAAGGCCTCTCTATTTTAATCCAAATTTAAACCTAGGAACCTTACATCAGATCTTTTTAAAAGCTGCAGAGCATCAAAACTACAACTGAAGTGTGAAACCAATACCACCCAAATAACTTTTGAAAAGTAATAACTTGATACACATGTCTTTAGTCATCATTGGTAATTACTTATCACAGATCAACTTGATGTGAATGTGCAAAGTGATTTTGAAAATGCTCACTTACACAGTAACGTGTGAGAATGAATTTGGGGAATTTTCCTCAGATCTGGTACTCAGCCTTTGTAGATGGTTGCTCTCTTTTCTTTTACTTGAATAGGTTTTGATTACTAACTGAACTCTAAAGCTAATTAATTATCTACTTTAAACTTTAGTCTCTTGGTTTTAGAAGGATAAAATTTGAATTATTCTAACATATGAAAGGCAATTTATAAACAGAGCTCCTTATAATTAAATCTGAATTTCATTAGATTGAGAAAATATATTGTAAAATATGGAATGCAAGCCTCTCATAGGCTATTTTCACTCTAGTCTTTATTTCTCTATTGCCTAGATCATAGGAGGCACATTTAAAAGCTTGTTGAATGACTAATATGGAAATATTTTTGCATGATTTCACGTGTATTATTGAGATCATATTTCTTGCCTCCTCAATGGGTGTGGGAAGGATGTGAGGGATAAAAAGAATTTGGAACTCAATTTAAAAAAAAGGAATATTAAACTAATGTTTAGAAAGCTTGTGGAATTGAAGTTAAATGATGACCATGATGGCTTGACATACTGCTCTCAAGAGTGAAAATTGGTTTGCACCAAGTGCCAAATAAAAGAAGAACCTAGTATTACAAAACACTATTAAATATTAAAACAAAATAATTATTAATTAAATGATGCTTTAAGGTTTATAAAAAGCTTTAGATAGATTATTTTATTTGATCCTCACCACAACCTTATCACATTAGGTATTAATATTATCCCCATGCTTACAGATGGGAAAACTGAGGTTCAGAAATGTTAAGTGACTTAGGGGGTCAAATGACTAAATATTGTTGTTCATTCATCATCCTTGAATAGGACCAATGACAATAACGGCTTCAATTTAAGTCCACTAGTTTAGTGAATTTAGAATGGATTCATGACTAGAACTCATTTCCTCACTTGGATCATCAATTTAAAGCTGCATGTCTTAGAAGACATCAAATTTGACCTCCTTATTTTATAGATGAGAGCAGATGAGAACCCCCCCATTTTCCTAAGGCCAGAGAAATTAGATAACTAATTCAGAATCTCATAGCCATTAAGTGTTGGAGGGGAGATTTGAATCCATATCTTCCTTGGTTAAGGCAAAATGACCAACTTCTTAAACTGTTGGTCTAGATTCCACATGGGGTTGCAAAAAAAAAATTGGCCATAGCAAAAGGTTTCTGAACATGCAATGACCAAAAATTAATTCAAAATCCAAAGAATGATGAATCTGAGGTGTTTCTGGTAGCACCCGCCCATGTTGCACCACATAACTTACCTGCAGCCTTGGTTCTGAACACGAACCATGTGCACTTTGCACTGTACATACCTTCAGACCATGTAATACCAAGGAATGCTGTCAAAACAGGAGAGTGGAAAAAGTTAAAGAAGCCCTCAGCTACAGGATTGTTGAAACAATGCAATGGAAACATTTAATGTTGGAGTTTGAAAGGACTTTTGGGACCATGTCGAGAATTTACTCATCTCATTTTACAATTGGGGAAACTAAGTTACAAAGAGGTGAAGGGACTTACCTAAGATTACAAAGTTAGTCAGTGGCAAAGTCAGGATCAAAGTATAGCACTAGAATCGAGGTTAAGTCTACTATAGGCTAATACACTTTCTATTACTCATTTGTCTTGAGGCATATTCTCTTGCTAAAATGTAGATTACTCTAGGAATAAAAAGTCATTAAACAGTTTTAGCTATTTATATCTTAGTGAGAATGAATTTTTCCTTATCAACCTTATTTTCCACTTTTTTTCTGAGTTGGAGTTTAGTCCATATTATATTTGAGTTGAATTGAGTCCATATTTATATGAGTTGAAAAATATTTGCAAAAAAAATTTACTTTTATTTTCCTTAGTACTTATAAATTTTTAAATTTAATTTTATTTGTTTATGTGAATTCTATTTGTTTTTGCATGGATTTTTTATCTGACTCCTTCAAATGAACAATAAAAAGACAACTAAATTATTATAGTAAATACTGATAGTCTACTAAACAAACTTTCTCATTAGACATGTCAAAATGTACACATTATTCCATATTTTAAGTCTGTCATCTCTCTGGCAAGAAGTATATAACATGCTGCATTTTCAGTCTTCTGGCATAATGGTTTATCAGGAAAAAGAAAATTTCAAACAAATTTATCAAGGATAATGGAATTACAACATGTGCATCCTTACATAACTGTTACTGAGGTGCTTATAGAGAAGTCAAATTTTGAATTAAAGAGAAAGTAAAATTGGAAAAATATATAGGTTGGACCAAATAGAAATAGAAAGGACATCCATGTTAGTGGCTATGCAATTGTAAGGGCATTTTAATATCTGGGCAAGTCATTTAACTCTCTATGCTTCAGTTTCCTCATCTGTAAATGGGCTGGAGAAGAAAATGGTAAATCACTCTAATATCTTTGCCAAGAAAAGCCCAAAATGGGATCATGAAGAGTTGAACATAACTGAAACAACTTAACAACAACAATATATAAAATAACTGAAGAAAGGGAAAACACCAAAGGCTCAAGAAACAAAAAATATTGAACTTTATTATTGCCAAAGAAATGTGACGGATATCAGTAGCTGCTGACATATTTGCCAACTTTCCCTTCTATATGTGTACCAACTAATTATAGACTGAGTATATCCTTGATGGTGGTACAAAGAGGGAATAAGCAGACTTTCACAAGGAATACTCAACAATGTATTCCATATTTGGCATCTCATAATTAGCTGAGAAATATAAAGAATATATGATCCAATTGTGCTTATTATTAATGATGAAAAACATTTTATTGGGTAGAATAAAGCACTGCCTTATTTGCCCTTTTAGAACAATGTGTCTCCTTTCCATGCACCAGTATCACTCAGGATTTCCTGAAAGATTTAATAACAACAATAACAATTTGTTTAGTGACCCTAAGATAATAGATATCAGGTAAGGCTTGAATTTGCCAAAAGTGTTCACCACTTTGATAGAGGAAATCCAGAGCAGAAACTAAGTAGAGGAGGGATTCCCTGTCAATGGGGAGGTTCTCTAGAAGTCCTTGTTTGTAGATGGAATTATATTGATTCCATCAAGCTCAAAGATATTGCAAATTATCTTAGAAGAGATCTACAGTAACTCGTAGGAGTTTGGTCTATCCATCCACACAGGAAAGACCAAATGGATAAATCCAAATTTCAACATGCCTCTGAATGGATATCCCATGGAGAGTCAAGCATTATGTAGGAACAATGAGTTCAATGCAGATTTGAAAAGTAAAAAGAAAGAGGACTGGATTGTTTGGGGGAACATTTAAAGCTCTCTTGTTGATTCTAATCTTCCCATAAAAACAAAGGCTCATTTTTTTCAATACACTTTATGTTGTTATTTGGCAGCAAGAACTGGAACAACACTGAAGAACTAAAGATGAATATTGTACAGTGGTCAATGGAAAGATGCGAAGTACATTGGAGCAGGATGCAATATTAACAAAGAGGAACCCTTCCCTTGCAATGTTGGTAAAAAACAAACTTGAACAAATACACAAACAAGGAAAGTCTCCTGTATTTTGACTGGACCCTTTGGGAAAATACGGACAACACATGCCCAGTATGAGCAGGCCTGGAGGGTTTGGGATCTTTATTGCTGTAAGGTGCTCTTCAATCAATGAGCTCACAGACTCATTGGAATAGTAACATTCTTTTTTTTTTTTTTTTAACAATTGGGTTTAAGTAACTTGCTCAAGGTTACATGGCCAGTTATTTCTGGGTGTGGTGCTAAGTGTCTCAGTCTGGATCCGATCTCAGGTCATCCCGACTCTGGGGCTGGTGCTCTTACTCACTGCGCCACCTGGCCTCCCAATATTAACATTCTTTATCCTGGTATATAATGGATCCTGGGTTTTCTAAGCCAGTTCTGGCAGAACCTAAGTTCTGGCAGTTTCTACCAAGATAATATTTAGAATATGGGCTAAAGATCAGTCTAGCTCACTTAGGTGAAGCTCATGACCTGGTTTATTACTGGGTGAGAAATAATTCTGACCACTGCAATCTGCTAAACATCTCATAAGACATATAGGAGTTGTGATTCATATAAGCAGAGATTTTAGTGTCCAGTAGAGAGTCTATATCTTAGTTATCTTTTCGTCTTTATTATGCAGCCCTAGGGCAGGCTCTAGTTAACATAGCAGGTACTCCAAACATCTTAGTCAGATGAATTAATATTGAATTTTCACAACAGTTAAAAGTCTTTGTTTCTGAGCTCCTTTGGCGCCTAAACAGTACCCTTCCCCCCCTATAAAATTGGGTCGACCCCTTATGAAGGAAGTCTAGAACAACATGTGCAAGTGTTGCATAAAATGCAAGGGCATGGATAGGTTGAAAAACACACCATTGAAGAGAATGCTATAGGATCATAAATTTAGAATTGGAAGGTACTGTAGAGGTCCATGGGTCCAACCTCATTATTTTATAGATAAAGAAAATGAGATTCAGAGTGGTAAATTTACTTGCCCATGGTCACATAACTACTAAGAATCTGAGATAAGGTTCAAACCAAGGTCTTCCTGATTTCACATTTAACACTTTATCCTCCTACAGCAGACTGACTGCTCTAAATTAATAAAATCACAGATTCACTAAAAGTCATTGAATGAATTATTTTTATTGCCCATACTCTTATTTGTCTCTTGGGAGGATGTCACAATAAAAATGTTTTGTGGACAGTCAACATACATTACTGTGTAAGACTGTCATGTTGTGTGTATGTGTATTTATTTAATGGTATATACGAGAAATATATTCTGATAACATTTTATTTTTTCTATAATAGGCAACATTCCTGTTTTTCAAGTGATTCAATTCTGAAAGAGTAAAATATTCCCATTTGACAAATGAATGCCAGGTTCTTTTAATTAATTCTTTGGAGTTTATAGTAAAGAATTAAAAAGAATAAAATAACCTTATTTTTATCTATATAAGGAATGTTTTATTCTTCATTATTGGAGAAGAGATTTTTAAATGAACAGATGGACTAATTTGATAAACAACTTGAAGATCAAGACCAGTAATATATCTTAAAAAAATATGGAAAAATACCCATTTTTCTAGGGCATGATCCTATAAGCTAAGAAATACATTTCATCAATTCAGAAGGAAAGGTCACATAAAATTACTGAAATACATGAATCGAAGGTACTCTTTTTACTTATCATCCTACATTTCAAATGACTTCTGGGTAACAATCCTTGCAAATGTTTATTCACAAGTAGAAGTACAAAATCTGTGTAGGTGTGAAAAATATTAAAAACTCGATTTACTTAAAATGTATTTTTGGTATGAAAGGGGGTGGTTATTTTTTCTTTCTAATTTGCGGCTAAATATAAATAATGTCCTTGGTGAACACTAAAGTCAATTTTACTCAGTGCACTCACAATGCCTTCAATTTTATGACTGTTCTTGCCATCCAATTTGTTATTTTGCAAAGTATATTTAAGAATAATGTTTTTCCCATTCATTCTTCCCAGGAAACATTAAACCTATCTATTACCAATGACTCCTACCAGTTTAAACAGGATTTTGAAACTAGAACTTTTTCTAGGGAACAGAGAAGCCAGTAATCTCCACCTAGAAGGCAATTTATAGCCCACTTAAGTGACCTCAGTGTGAGCCACATTTTCAAAGGGAAAAAAATGGCACCCACATCCAAGTGCCCAGTCTTTACCTGCCAGGTTTTTTCATTCCCAATGAACTGCAGACATGACTTTTTGTTGAAGATTCACTTCGGAAAGAATGTTTTAGTATACTCCTCTACCTTTTATTCTTAGATTGTATCAACTTGGAATACAAATGTATGCTAATAAGAAAAATGCACATTTTAGGATGAATATATGCATTTGAATACAACCTCAAAATATTTATATTTGTGTAGATGCAAGGGTTTTGAATTTACCCTTCCAGAACCATTACTGATTAAAAAGTCATTTTAAAAATCTCTCCAAATAACCTACCCCTTGCCTCCATATCTATTTGAGATTTTATTTTTCAAAATTGTGTTCTCTTAAAAAAGAGTATGAATATAAAATATTTCCTAGGCTTGGGGAAAACTAGGGGAAAAAACTGCTCCAACTGGCTATAGAATCATTGTTCTAAGGAAAAAACTGCTGGGAAAATCTTCAGAAAAAAAATCTTCAAACACTCTAAGATTTCAGAAATGTTGTTATTGTTCTCCTAAAGTGGAATCTCAAACTGGGTTTATTCTATTACTAGTGAGTTAGTAATGTCAGATTATGCATATAGAGAGATTTATAAGGACTGTGTGTTATTAAGTGGGCTCTGATCCTATAAGAAACAAATGTCCCTACGTGATTTTCAGTATAATATAATCATCTCACCATTTCAAGGTAATTCATCAAATGTGCACTCTGTACAATGCACTATGCTAGGTTCCATTCAAATAAATATCTCTTCCACTCTCCCTCCCCTCAAATAATCATTCCTGTCCTCAAGGAACTTGCTTATATTCTACTTGGAGAGTGCAACATTACACAGATAAGTAAATATTTAAAAAGTCTGATATATACAAAGTCTTTGAAAGAGGAAGAGAATATTACTTATAGGCTGGACCAGGAAAGGCAGATATACTTGAAATGAGCCTTGAAGGAATTCCAAGAGGTAAGAAGGGAGATAATTTTAAAGGGCAGTTTGTGCAAAGGCATCGGTAAGGATATGAAATTTTGTGTATAGCAAATGCTAGCAAGACAATTTGAATGGAAGAAAGAGTGCCTGAAGGGAAGTAATTTTAAATAAGACCATAAAAGATAGGTAGTAGTCATATTATGGAGAGTTCTAATGTCTGCATCAAACATTTTATATTTTATCTTGCAGGCAACAGAGAGCATCTCTGCAAAACTTTGAGAGGGGAAATGTTTTACTTAGATTTGTGTTTTTAAAATATCACTTTCATAGCTGTGTACAGAATATATTAGAAAGGAGAGTAGAATTAGGGAGATCAATTAGTAGACCATTGTAATATCTCAAGTGGGAGGTAATGAATTCCTAACTTATGAGAAGGGAATAGATGTAAGAATTAGAGTGAACAAGAGAAGGCAAGTGAAAAGGAATTGGATAGAAGGGAATGAGAAAGGGTGTGTCAAGGATGGCACCAAGTATATATGGTATATGCACACACATGTATGTATATATGTGTATGTATACACATACATATATGCATATATGTACACATGTGTATATTTGCATATATGGGTAATAGGAATGATATTGATACCATCAATAGAAACATGGAAGTTTGGAGGAAGGATGGGTTTAGCGGAAAATAAAATGTTTGAGACTTGCGATGACTCTTGCCATCTCAATGGTTGAGATGCCTCTTGGACATTCAAAGGGAGATGCCAGGTAGGTGGCATGGTGGATAGAGTACTGTGCTGAATTCTGAAAGAAATGAGTTCAAATCCAACCTTACACTATGAAAAGAAAATCAGCAGTAATTGCTTTGATTTATTTTTAGTTTGATTGTATGATTAAGCTACCTTCTTTAGGAAAATCTCTATAACAACTAAGCCAGACTAATTTAGATATTCTCATACTTTGGTGAATAGATAGACTGACAAGACTTTATCATTTAGTAGCAGATAATTTAGAGTAAGACAAATACCTTTGTAGAAATAAAATAATCATAGGATTATAAGATTCTTTCTAAAGGCTAAATTCTGTTCCCTAGCAGCTGAAAGAAGTGGGATTGACTAAAGGCTAAGTTCCTCTTTCCAGTCTTAGTGGATAAGCTCCCTTCTTTCTTGAGCTAGAGGTTGTCTAAAATTGAGTAATGGAATCTTCTAAGGTTGGCAGCTTGAAGACTGGGGTGGGAGGTGTGTCTGCTAGCTACAAACCACATGTTTCTCTTTCCCAGTAAGCTTTCTGGTTACAAAAGGCATCACTTGTAGGGCAAGAACTTCTGGTATAATCTTACTTTGACAGCTATATGTTGCCAACAGTATGAATTTGGGTTGAGACAACCTGGGAGAAACAAACTAGTCAGATGACATGTCTTGTCCAATTGAATTATATTAAAACAAATTTCCTTTTTTAAATCCCTCTTTTCTGTTATAAAAATAAGCTCTGTAAATCACTCTTTTGTCACTAATTTCTGAGGAATTAGCTGACCTGATTTAATGAATAATATTGAATCATTTCACTCAAAAAAAATAAGCCTCAGAATTTTTCTTATTTCAGATAATTTTAACAACTAACTGTGTGACTCTGGTCAAGTCACTTAAAAATATCTGTTTTCCTCATTTTCCCCATTTGCAAACTGGGGACAATAATAGCACCAATCTCAGGGTTGTTGTGAGGATCAAAAGAGATAACAGTTGAAAAACACTTAGTACAGTCCTTGCCACATAGTAGGTCCTATAGAAAAGTTAGCAATAATGAAAATGGTGATGATTTCGTCAATCAGTGAGTAATATAGAACTAGAATTTATGTTTAAAAGTATATGAAATTAGAGTATTGAAATAATAACCTATGGGGCCCAATGAGAGATATTATACAGAGACAAGAAAAGAGGACCCAGTACAAAACCATGGGGGACATGTAAACTTAGTGAATGGGAGAATGATTATCCATCCAGTGAAGGGAACTAAAAAGAAATGGTTAGGAAAGTGGAAGGAGAAGGAAGAAAAGTGATGTTCTTTCCCAGTCCTTATTTATCTTAATAATTTCCTCTCTGGATTATCTTAAATTTATCCTCTATATACCTTGTTTGTATTTTTGTTTATGTTTATATATTGTCTTCCCTATTAGATTGTAAACTCCTTGAGAGCAGGGACTATTTTTCTTTGTATCTCTAACAGTTACCACAGTGCCTGGCACATAGTAGGTGCTTAATATTGCTTCTTGATCTGACTAGTGTCACAAAAGAGAGAGTATCTAGGAGAAACGGTGTAATCAATAGTTTTAGAAGCTACAGAAAGAGTAAGAAGAACATGGTCTGAAAAACCATGTTTGATTTCTCAGTAAGAGGTTATTGTTAACCTTGGAGAGAACAGGTCCCATGAAGTGGAGTGTCAGAACTCAGATGACAAGGGATTGAGAAGATGTTAGAAGGTGTGCAGATGGATGCAAGCAATGTAAAAGTCTCTTTCTTGGAATTTGGCAATGAAAGGAGAAAAGATCAAGTATGATAGCTTGAAGCGATAAGAGAGCCAAATGAGGTCATTTTTTTCTTCCTTTGAGAACAGAGAAGATCTGGACAGATGTGCAGGGGTGGAAAAATGACCTATACTAAGGACAGATTGAAGATGTGAGAAAAAGATGGAATGATTGAAGGGGAGAAGTTCTCAAAGGAGCCCAGAAAAGATGAGATCAAGAGTACAAGGTTGACCTAGCAAAGGGAAGGGTCACCTCCTCATCAGAAACCAAGGAAAAAGAGGAGAACATAGGGGATTAAGAAGAAGGCTTTTGAGTAGTGGAATAGGTAAGGAGAGGAGTTCATACACTCTTTCTTCATCCAAACTAAAAACAAACAAACAAAACATTACTAAAGTTTCTTATACAAATATCTGCAACTTGATCCACATTAAATGTCAGCATGAAACACCTCAGGGAACATAGATCCTAAAATTCATTTTCTAAACATCCTGAACATAAAATCCTTTATAAACCAAACTCAGCCAGAACGTTCATAGTCCATCTGTCGGATTTATTCTAAAGTTGATTCGTTAAAGCGTCTCTCAAATAAACGGTCACAATAAGTGATTATCAAAGTATACATCTGACTGTAGAAAGTAGATTATTTGACAGCTGGGATTTGAAGATTTTGGTCTTTTATTTTTTTTCTTTTCAAACTAATAACTGTATAAGATTTTCTAACTAAAGGATACCCCAAACAAGATTCAGACAGATAATGATAATTCCTAGCTAGACTCTTTAAAGTACCTTAAATAACTACATAGCAACAACTTGGCTTGATGGCTTGTTGATGAACAATTTAGCCTGGCTAATAAAAGGCTCCCAAATTGTTCCAGGGATCTCAAGCTCAGAAATCATCTAGTTCAACCCCCTTATTTCGAAGTTCAGGAAATTGAGGCTTAGAGTAAGCAGCAGAGCTGGAATTTAATCAATGTTTTCTCCACTGCACCTAACTGCCTATATTAGATGATGAGGCTAATCTCTATCCCATTAATGAAGGAAGAAGGGAATATACCTTTATGTAGCTCCTACACATGCCAGGTACCATGCTAAGAACTTTACATATTTGTCTTATTTGATCTTTACAACATCTTGTGAGGGTAGGTGCTATGGTTATTATCATTGCCATTTTACAGTTTATAGGAAACTGAGTCAAACAGAGGTCAAGTGACTTGTCCAGGTTCACATAGCTGGTTAAGTGTCTGAGACTGGATTTGAACTCAGGTCTTCTCAACTCCAGGCTCAGAGTTCCATCTAATGTGCTACTTCACTGCCTTCTAAACTCATTCTAAGTAATTTGGAGCCATGGATGCCAACAGGCAGCTGCCAATGTATTCTATTGTTCCCTTTATCAGTAATGACCTAATTAGAACAGATTAAAAGTCCAATCATTTTGACCCCAGATTTCAGTGTAAACAGAGATAACCTAAAGTTTACTATTACTTACCAGCTGAATTAAAGTGAAGAGTTGAGAGGCCTCAGATAATTTAAGCCAACATTCTAATTTCACCTGAAGGAAAAAAGACAAGTTCCTTCATTCTCTTTTTAAACTGGCAGACCTGGCATAAAACTCTACACTTTCAGGTCATCTATGAAGATTTAAATGCCCCACCAAAATGGCATATTTAAATAATGTTCTAGACTAGTTTTGAAGGACAGTGGTATATCTCTTAGTTTCACAACATCTCTCTTTCTGTCTTTCTGCCTGTCTATGCAGATAACAAAGCTGTTCTAAAAAGCAGGGTTCTTAACCTCATCAAGGACTCTTCCCTTTGGCAGCCTGGTGAAGTCTGTGGACCCCTTCTCACAAAAATGGCTTTAGATACATTGAAATTAATACCTAAGATTACAAAGAAAATCAATATTATTGAAATACAACTGTACAAATATATTATACAACAGCAAGTTAATATATCCTAGGTTAAGAATATCTGAGCTAAAGATGATGTGATTTCTCACAAGGCATGGCTAATCCCTTTCTCTTCAGTGTATTCCTTCATGAACCACCCTTTCACAAGCAATATTTGATTCTACAGACAAAATGGATCTACAGTAATACAGGAGCCATGTCTGAGATCCTCTACACCTTGAATCCCATCATATTCCCTGTCATAAACTCTGTAATGCAGACAAAATGAATTATTACCCATCCTCTAAATTCAATATACTATCTTAATTAGCAAACATTTGTTAAGTACCTACTATATTCTGGGCTCTATTCTTATCCCTAGGGATACAAAGACAGGGAAAAATCCAAAATTGTGCTCTCCTGGTCCTCAAGGAGCTTATTATACCAGTGGAAGAGATGATTTCCAAATCAACAGGTACATATAAGATTCACACTGGGCAAAAGGTAGCTCAGTTTAGTGTGGAAAGCTCAAATGGTCTCAATGCCTTTGCCCAATCATTTGCCAGACCTGGAATGCAAACCCTACCACACACACATATATATATGTATGCATGCATGTATGTATGTATATATATGTATACATGTGTATGTGTCTCTCTGTGTAATATACATTTGAAGCAGTAGCATTGTTTTTGTATCTGCAAGATTGTCTAACCATCTTTGCTCCTTCTTTACCCTGATATTAATTCATTGCCTCTATAATTTTTTCCCTAGTAAAAACATTCTTTGTATCTTCTGGGAAGTTGTAACAAAGAATCTGTAACTTTATTTCCTCTATGTGTGTATCTATTCACACATATGTGTTATGCATGTAAAACTCTGAGCCTCCATCTAGAGACAGAGCTCTTTCAAAACACCTCAGGGTTAGAGCTCTCTCTCCTCTCCTATCCTTCCCTCTCCTCTCTTCTGTGTTTCTGTCTCTATATGTATGTATGTGTCTCTAAATTATATAGTTATGTATATGTTTTAAACTCTTGCAAAACACCTCAGAATTAGCACACTCTCTCTCCCTCTGTCTCTCTCTGTGTGTCTCTGTCTCTTTCTGTTTCTCTGTCTCTCTCTGTGTCTCTCAGTGTCTCTGTTTGTCTCTCTCTCTCTGTCTCTCCCCCCACTCAGGGTTTTTTTTTTAATGTTTCACCTATGGTTATTTCTTCCCAACTGCATTTCTGGTAAATACCCACAAATTAGAAAAGACTTATAGTTAACACTCTCTACAATGAAAAAGTAAACATTTAAAGTCAAGAAAGACCAATGGACTTTTCCCAGAAGAAAAGGCTGAAGGTTTCCATGTTTCATGTACATGTTCCATGTTTCAAGTACAAACAGCAGACACAGGGTTGCTGTTTTTGGGTCTCTAGTCTGCACAGATTTCAATAATATAGCATCTGTCGAGGTACTCCTTGCACCCAGTTTGCTCACTCTGTCAGAGTTCTTGCTCCTTTCTTCATGGGATTCCAGCTTTCTCATATATATATATATATATATATATATATATGTGCCTTCTTCTGGTTTATCTTTCTCTAGATGTATAACATAATTCTCCTTCCTATATTCAGTGATTTGAATTTTAAAGCTCACCTGCAGATGGAGTCTATCATTTTAAAAATTTCAATCAATGAACTTTTTGAGCTACTCTTAAAGGAATAACTTGGCATGGCCACATTTTTATAATTAACATCTCGTCTCTCCCTTTTTCTATGATTAAGTCTATAACGGATCTAATTCCTTAAATAGACATTCCCAAGTGTCATTGTTCTAGTCTAGTTCAATTTTCTCTGGCACCATATTTACTATTTAAATGTATCATGGCCTAATTCTACTCCCAGCTTTCCACAGCCATATTTTTTTTTTAAAGAAAATACATTTCCTATATCAGGATATATACCCCCAAAGTAGGTCTTTTTTTGCATAAATCATTAGTGTTCTTTCTTCTTCTTGTACTTTATGTCATTAAAAACATATCCTAATTACAGTGATCTTGGGAGTGGGGAGAGGGTTACTTTTTTTCTGCTCAGATATATATGGAGTTTTCCATAACTGCCTATGTGAGCCTTTTTATTGGGCTTAATTCAGAAACACTGAGTGTATCTCAAAAATGCCTGCTTACACATGAATTTTCTAAACTCAAAACTGTAACTATTGTTGTAAAAATAAACAAAAAAGACTATTGAAAGTAGCAAAGTGAAGACCCACTGATAGCCTTTGATTCTCAAATTGTCTAGACTCTTCATTGTCTTTGACAGCAAGGTATCTGGTGAAAAGTACAATTATTTGTTTGAAGCCTTTCCTATGATTCACATTTTTCTTTTCTATACAAGCTCTTATTCTCAAAATGAGCCAGTCTTTCTGCTCAAAATAGAAACCAAGTGGTTGAGTCATAATGACCCAGTCGTCAAGTAGAATTTATTCTTTGTTGCTGATAAGAATTTATATGCAAAAAAAAGCTTTCCAGTTGTTTTCATTTCTTTTTCTTATAAGGTTAGTATTATGGCAATTTTATTGCTCCAGAGACTAAAACATAGAGACATTAAAGGCCAACATCCCATAACAATTTAGTGACACTAAAATTCTTGTGTGCAAAATAGATTTTTTTTTCAGATTCCCAATTTTTGATCTGGTATTCATTTTCTAATTTCTGAACTTAGATTATTATTTCTCACTTAATTTTTAAACCAGATATGTGATTCCATTGTAGAAGGGTAGTTCCAGTGAGGAAGCTCCTTCTCCCAACACAGCTTGGGCACTGTTCTGCAATTTATATTCCTATTGAGTTGCCTGAGTCACTGAAAGATTATCTTGTTCAGACATACAGGCAGTATGTGATTATGGCTGGACTTGAACTCAGATTACCAGCTCTTTATCTGCTAGGTCATGTTACTTTTCTTTGTACAACAAAAACCACCCTTGGCTTCATTGAGAAATTTTACATTTGCCAAGTGCTTTATATATGTTTTCTCATTTGAGATCTTATATGAGTATCCTGTCATCTGTAGCAATATGGGTAACAGTGATTGTGTTTACCTACTTTCATAAAGTATATGCTCAATGCTTATTGAATGAATGGATGACTTCTCTTTTAAAGAGACTAACTGCTAATATAAGCAGTTACTGTAATAGCCAGTTGCATATCATATGGAATCCTTGTCAGGCAAAATTCAAGACTGGCTTATTAAATATGTAGCATTCAGAACAATCCCACTGGTTTTCTGGGCTCAATCTTTCTAACAACAACAATAGCAACAATAACAACAATAAATATACATAATTAGTTACCGGAGGGAGAAGCACCAATATCTAGATTTTCAAAGCTGGGGGCTCAACGGCTACCCAGAGTCTCAACTCTTCCCATGAGTGAGCCCCAAAGCAAAACCTCACATCAAAGTATGTATACTCTTCTCCAGGGTCAGAGGATATCACAACCTTCATGACCCACTGCCTAATTGGAAAGTAACAAAAGGTGTGGACCTTTCTGAACTACAAGCCTCCCCCCAATCAAGTCCTTCCTGTTGGGTTCCACTTGAGGTCTATTAAGGGGCAGGGAAGATGTTCAAATTCCCTTACCATTACACCATGGCCTTGAAACTATGTATCCTGGAGGCAGCTAGATTGTGCAGTGAATAGAGCACCAGCTCTGGAGTCAGGAGGACTTGAGTTCAAATCTGGGCTCAGACACTTAACACAAAAAAACTAGCCGTGTGACCTTGGGCAAGTCACTTAACCCCAAATGCCCTCACCCCCCACTCCAAAAAGCAAATAAATAATACAAAAAGAGAAACTATGTATCCTGTTCCCCTTTTCCTCTCCAGCCCTTCCCCATCACATCATCTTCTTTTTGTAATCTTGGGTTTTTGAACATGAAGTCACCTGTCTTCTCCTAATGAGTAAAATATGTCAATGTATATAACTCTTTTTTTTGTATTAAAAGTCAGTCTAATTCCTCTATGAAGCACTTTTTAAGGTTGGCATCATACTAGAACAAAAGGGACAACTCTTATGGAATTTGAAGGAGAAGTGGGGATCACTCCATGTCAGCACAGGGTCATCAAGAATAAGACATGTCAGATGAACTTCATTTCCTTTTTTTGACAGGATTTCTAAACTAGATCACAGAGCTGTCAGACACAGTATCATTAGATTTTTGCAAGATATTTGACAATTCCTCATGATATCCTTTTGGATAAGATGGAATGATGTTGGCAGATTGGTGGTTGACTTGGAGCTTTTTGAACAACTGAACTCAAATTGATCAATGTCCTTTCAATTAAAGGTCTCTTATGAAATACCACAGAACTCTCTTCTTGGCCATACTTCATTTTAGGTTGCTTTTTTTTTAATCAACATGTAGCTTTATGCTTTTCAAATTCCCATGATATGAAGTTTGAATAGATGCTACATGCATTGTATAACTCATATCCTGGAAACCAGAAGATCTCTGTGAACTGGAACAACAGAGAAAATCTAACAAGATGAAATTTAATTGGGGTAAATCTAATGTTGTGCAACTAGATTAAACAAGGAACTGCATAAAGTCACTGTAGAGGATAATAAAAATAATCAGAGATTTTAAATAATGGGTGAGTTCAATATGAGTCAGCCATAAGATATGGTAGCCAAACAAATGTGGTGGGGGAGGGGGTACATATTAGGTTCTATTAAATGAAGTAGAGCATCAAGTCATATAAGCTTAAAATACATCTAGAATATTATATTCAGTTCAGAATGTGTCATTATACTTAAGTTTGCCACACTGGTGATCTTTCCACTAGATCCCACTGTCTTTCCTGTTTGGGACAGAGTATTCAATAATTTCTCATTGGTAGTTTGAGTGTTTGCAGAAGAGGAAGTAGAAAAATCAGGAGAGTATGGAACCATTTCTGTAGAATAAATGGTGGAAGATACAGGAATATTTAGCCTAAAATAGAGGTAACTAAGAGGGGGAGGTGAGGTATGATACAACTTTCTTAGGAGTGGCCTAAAGAAATCAAGAAGATAGGAATCATTTCTGTTTGACAAAATCAGGAAATAGTTCATAGCAGAGGTGACTCCTGATTTGGGATTTGAAAGAAGGAAAATCAATCGATAGAAAAAGATGATGGGGGAAGGGGGTTTACTTGAGGCAGGGGGCAAAGGAATAGAGATCAGAGAGAGACATAGTATGAGATTTAGAAACATGAGCAAACCAGCTTGACTCAGATATAGTGAGTATGAGGGGGGTTATCAAAAACAAGTTTGTAAGGGTAGGTGGGAACAAGACTGTGAAGAGATCTGAATGTGAGGCTTGGGAGTTTGCATGTGATTTGTTAGAAAAGAGGAAGCTATTGAAAGCTTTTAAGCAGAATTAGTGAGATCAATGCATTAGAAAGTTACTTTGGCAGAGGCTTGAAGGAGATCTTGTAAAGAGGGGTATTTGAAGACAGAAGGAACAATTAAGACACTGCCCCAAAATCCAGGTAAGACGGGATGAGGAACTAGCCTAATATGGCTGTTTTGGCACTGGAAAGGCTAAAGAAGCAGATAGGATTGGACAAATGACTGGGTGAGGTAGTAAGGAAGAATAAAAAAAAAAAATGTGACCAGGGTAGTCAGGCAACAAACATTTATTGACACACCTGTATAGACACTCTACTAAGCACTTAAGATTCAAAGAAAGGGAAAAATGTCACTGCCCATAGGCAGTTCATGTTCTAGTGAGGGAAATGGGGGAGGCAATATGCAAATAAGATGTATGGAGGATAAATTGGAGATAATTCTGAGGAGCTTGGGAAAGGATTCTTGGAGAAGTAGGATTTTAGCTGGGACCTGAAGGGAAGTCATGAATGAGTGGATTCCAGGCATAGGGCTCAGACAGGGAAAATGCATGGATTGGGGATATGGAGTGGCCAGCTTTATCTTAGGCAGGATTTAGGTATAGGACATACATAATCCACTTTCATCCAAATAGAAGAGAAACTGGAAACCACTGCAGTAGGTCAGCTTGCCAAATGTAAAGAGGAAAAAAGAGAAATTAGGGTCAAGATTTGGGTGCTGACCACACTTAGGGATCAGGAAGAACAACAAGGAAGGGATACTGGAAATGAACAATTAAAAAGGCAGAAAAACTAGGGAGTGTCCAATATCATTTAAGGCAAGAGAGAAGTGTCAAGGGAGAAGAGGTAGTCAATAGTTTTAAATACTCCATAAAAGTCAAGGATGATGAGGACCAGAAATTGACCATTAGCTATTTGAATAGTTTTGTTTGCCCTTTGTTTTTGAAGAGGATTAAAGACTTGACTTGTGGGTGAATTAGATTTACATGAGGCTGAGTTGCACAGTCTTTAGCCTCAGTCTCTCAGAGTCATTAAATCTCAGTGGCAGGACAAAAGTCAAGATGACTGTTCATGGCCCAGGATGAAGTGGGTGATGTTGGCATCTTTGATGTTTGACCAAGCTCTAAGCACTCCACATCACTTCTTCCATCTGCCTCAGTGGTCATTGGAATAAATTCTTCTCATCCACCCATTCTGCTAGGAGAAGTCTTCATATGCTTAGGTTAGATATCCCCCTAATTCACCAATAGGTCTGAGGCTTATCACTTACCCTTAACCCGTTATAGCCTGACTGCTGAGATGACTTAATGGGATGTGGCTGTTATACATGCTACAACTTCTTGGAGTCACAGGTGAAAATTGAATTCCAGGTAGAAACTAAAGTTGGCTGAGCAGCCCCCAAAAGAGCTCAGCAAACCCTCAAATCAAAGGTGCTGATATTCTCCTGAAATCCTATTCACTCTTTTTGACTGTAGTAATATTGAAGAATTAGAATTCAATTTGATCTTAGAGGTCAGAACTAGCACAAATGAGTGGAAATTAGATGAAATAGATTTTGAGTCCATGTAAGGGGAAAATGCCCTGCCCCCCCCCAAAGAAAACAAAAACTACCTTTCTAACAATAGCACAAAAATGGAAAAAGCTGACTTTATATAGAGTGAATTTCTCATTCATAAAGGGTTTCAATTGGAGGCTACATGACCATTTATCAGGAATAATGTAGAAACAATTTATGTTTTAGTAATGGGAGTTAGGCTACATGACCTCTGAAGTTCCTTCCAATTCTAAGCTTCTATGATTCTGTGATCCAAGTCTACCATTAACTTCAAAACAAATGCAATCACTGTGGGACGGCAATTGAATGGAAAAATAAAGGCTAGGGAGGGAGTTTGGAACAGGAGAAGAAGAATGAAGTAGAGTCTGTGTTGAGTTTGAGTTAAAGAACTGATGATTAGATTTAGAGAACCATAAGGTGATTTCCAGTTAAGGATTTATTCTCGGGTAGCTGCAAGATCTTTCACAGTCAAAATTAGGTCACTAAGGTCTTTTATCCATTCAACAATGTGGCAGTGTACCTCATGATTTGCTAGAACTATATGGAAACAAAACCAAACAGAATCATAACTACATAGGGGAAATGAGGACAGTTCTCAGCACTCTGGCTCAGCAGGTTTCCATCAATGGGTACGGTGGCCTTTTCCAATCAATTAATCAAATGCTCATTTAGCTCCATTCAACTGTTAACTAAGATATTAATGATTCCTTTGGGCCCATCCAGGGATGATTTTCTATAGATCATAGATTTGCTCATGGGAACAAAGATTAAGAATTGAGAGGAATCTTAGAGATTATCCAGTTGGAATTTTTCATTTTATAGATAAGGAATGGAGGCCCAAAATGCCTTGCCCATAGTCACACAGATTGTAAGCAGCACAGCTAGAATTCCTACCCAGGTTTTCCTGACTCCAAATCCTTCACTTGTGCCAATTACCACACTTTAAAGATCATAAACAAATAAATAGAATGCAAGCCCTTTCTATGGTTTCCAAGTATCACATTTTTCCAGAAGCTCAATAAAACCATGCTAATAATGAGATAACTAGCTATTCCTACAAGTGAATAATTTGGTTTTTTTTTTGTATAGGCTATTAAAAGTATTCTCTGTCCCCCATTTATCTCACATTTTTATATCTTTATGTGATCTCCAGAAAGCAAAGATATGCCTAGGCATTATAAATTATAGGAAGAATTGATTATACATACATACATACATACATACATACACACATATATACACAATATATGTATATATACACATATACATATATGTATGTATATAAGAACAAAACACCATAAAGTTTACATGCACATATATACATGAGTTGGGCAGGTCAAACTCCTTCTACTACCTTGACTACCATTAACTTTTACATCCTGATGGAGAGAATTTAAGTCCCTGATATAGAGAGTCTTGTGAAAAGGGTCATTCCCAAGCAACAAGACCAACTTCAAGCTCACCTCCCACAGTCATTAGTATGGGAAAAAATAATTGGGATAAATACAGGAACACCTCCGACCAAGGGTCTTACTTTCAGCCCAATCCTTATAGCCATGACATCTGGAGAAGTGGCATCGGAGGAGAAAAGGACAGTCATTCTCTATTCATTACCAACAAGTTGTCACTCATAGGGCAGATAAGCCAGCATTGAAGCAGCAGGGCTATTGACAGAGAGATGGGAGACAGTGTGCACCAGGGGAATTAAACTACCATCACTATCTTGATTATCATCTTCCCTCATTCTTTGAGGGAGACAGTCTAGAACCCTGAACCCAAGAGACTTTGGGATAGCAATGTTTCTTGTTCAGTATCAAATGGTTCAACAACAGAAATTGATATGATTTTATCAGTGGGAATGACATTAAGGGAGAGACACTAACATCTGCTTTCTTTTGCACTCTGAGGACTACAGGACCTCTGCATCTGACTTGCAGCTGAAACCTTCCATATATGTAGACTTTCATATTGGAATATGAGCTCTTTGAAAGCAAGGACAGTTTTCCTTTTACATTTGTATCTCTAGTATTTAGCACAGTGCTTTTGCAAATGGTAAGCACTTAACAACTCCCTTATTTATTATTGTATATGTGTTTATATAAATGTCTGATACATATATGCAAATGTACAATATACATATATGTGATATATACATATACACATGAACAAAGAAATGTATTAGTCATGTGGCCACAAAGAAGTCTAGTCAATAAGAATTTATTAAACACCTACTCCATGGCAGTTACAATGCTACACCCTGGGGATACAAAGAAAGATAAAAACAGTCCTTGCTTTCAAGAGGCTTACAGTCTAATAGGGGATACAATCTGTGAATATCTACATGCAAACAAGATCTATTCAGGATACATTGGAGATAATCACTTAGGGGAGGCACAAACATTAAGCAAATCACTTACCAACTAAGAGTCTCAATATCTTCATGTATAAAATGAAATAATTAAACTTGAAGTGCTTAGTTCATGGGGTTGGGATGATGGCCAAGTGAGATGTTTTTAGAAAACATTTTGGGAAGAAATAACCAGAACCAAGAGAATATTGTATACAGTAACAAAGTATTGTTTTAAAAACAATATAGTTTTAAAACAGCTTTGACTAAGTATGTAATTTTGACTATTGTAAATACAAAAATTGACTATAAAGACTTATGAAGGAAGATATATCTACATGAGAGAGAGAACTGATAAATGGAAGCATGTATAGAATGATTGAGTATCTTTATCTCTCTCTCTCTGTATACATGCACACACAGACACATATATATTTACACACATTTGTGTCCAATGGTAGCGATCTCTGGGGCAAAGAGAGTATAAAGCCAAACCTGAGCAGCTTTCCAGAGGACTGCTGCTGTGAACAGCTTCAAGATTCTGATGATATAGTATAGTGACCTCTCTATTTATTCAGTAATAAATTAAGACAAAACATTGGTGGAAACCAAAGTACAGCATTCACAAGGTTATGACATAACAACTTATCACCAAAATGACCAAAGTAGTTTTTTCCAAAGTGGTTTTGACCAAAGTGGTCACCTAGTTTTAAGCAAAGGATGTCATTCTTTAAGTCTCTAACTCAACCATCCTTAAGGAGCAAGCTTCCTTAAGTAACACAAAGTACAAGCATTTAGTAAGTCCTTAACTCAATCATCCTTAAGGAACAGGCTTCTTCAAGGGACACAAAGTAAAAAGGTCAAAGTTCTCCAACCCTAGGTCACAGTAAATCATAATCTTCTCAGTCAGCATTTGGTACCCAAGAAGAGGTCTTTTCATTTTGACTCAAGACTGGCTCTCAGCTTCCATGGTTCCTCTTCCATGGTCCCAGCTCCTGCCCAAATTTATACAACTGTCATCTGGATTGAAAGGCATGCAGCTTTCAGCTCCTTGTCCAGTTCCTTGTCCAGTACATCATCCAGTTCAATACGTTCCATATTAAAGCTCACAGCAGCCAGTCCATCTCAAGTCCTTCACAGTTTATCTTTCTGGGGAGATAAAGCTTAAAAGAGTCACAATAATATTCATGCACATTGCCATCACCATTATCCATTCACTATCTGCCTGCAAAATCAACACAGACCCACCAGCAAGGTCTGAGAAACCAAAACACATCACCAACAAAAATCAACACAGACCGAAGAGACAGAGTGCCACCACCACAAATGTTCCCTTCTCAAAATCCACCACCACAAATGCTTTCTTAGTTCTGCTCTCTCCTAGCCTGGGCTTCTCCTTTTATATGGTCACCAAGCTCCTCCCTGTTCTACCCCTTCCGGTTGCATCAGCAACAGGAGTTCCTAAGTTCTGTTTCTTAACAAAGACTTGATATAATCAGGGCAAGGCTTAAAAGAAACTTGAACTGAAACTAGGTGCTAAATAATTAAATGGCTGAAACAAGCTGTTAACTACTTCTTTGCTTGCCATTCAGGGAAGGGAAAAAGGGGAAAAAATACATGGTAACTTTAAGACATATTTAAAAGGAATAGCAAGTTGTACACAACAGATTTGCAGTTTCCTTCACAATCATTTTTTTTAATCATGGAAATAGATTATATTGTTGAAATGCTTGTTTTATTCCATTAATTAAAAATAAAATAAATATTATTTTTCAGAAAAGGAGACATTTTGAAAGCCTTGAAGTACTATACAAGTGACATTTTAATAAAATTACCATTTCAAAAAAAACAAATTTGAATTATATCATCCTTGTATTTACTAGCTATCTACCCTCTTTGGTAAGCAGGAATCCAGGGACTAAACTAGGAGAATCTATTGATGGTGAGATAGAAGAATCCAGAGGAAAGATCATTTGCCTGATAGTCAAGAATCTGGAACTGCTACTACAAAGCACTACTCTGGTCTAGTATATGATTATTATTGTCATGATACCTACCTCTCCCTCCATCTCCCATGCTTTTTACCCTCCCCCACTCATAGCTTAGTTTTCCTATTTTTAATGATGGAGATTGTCAATGGTTGTCACCCAATGTCCATAGGGAATGTTGGGAGAGGCATATACTTGTTTTTCACTGGAAGAAAGGGGTTACTTATTTATCAGGTATAATCATTCTTTTTTACTGAGTACTGAAAATGATACAGACAGATGCCATAGGACTTCTAGAACTAGTCGTGATCCCTACCCAAAGGGTTCACCATTTAAACTATGAAAAATGGGGTTTTATCTTCATTGAAAGGTAGAGAATAAACTTCAATTTAGATTTCAGCATCCTAATGCTGACACATTGCTCATGCTCAGACAATTCTTCTCAAGGTAAAAGGTCAGGGAATTAATCCACTGCACCACCCGCTCACCTATGTGTGCCAGCTGGTTTTGGGAACTCTACGAGATGATGGAAAATTCTTAATATTCTTTGACAGTACAATATTTTTACTTAGGCTCTGACTATTCCAAAGTGACGCTTCTCTGATAGAATGGCCAGTCAATCTCACAGCATGATGGAAAACATATGTCAGATTAGGATGCAAAGTAGTTTTCCAGATCCTTGGTCCCAGCATGCTGTACAACCCAGCCCCAGAGTTAACCAGCCAAGTGCTGACACATGTCTTACAGCAAAATATCACTCACAGCCACAGTTCAAAGGCCTCGCTACCCTCCAGGGCAATTAATACAGCATCACGTTCAATGGTGCTTGAACCAAATCCATTGAATTCTCCGGGGAGAAATAATGAAGCAATCTCAGAGCTCAGACAAGAGTAGCATGCACCAATGGCTAAAGTTTCAGTCCCTGAAAACACAGCTCTTCCTGAAAATGCCTGTAGGGCTGCAGACTTACTAGAATCAACCTATACTTATATTGCATAATCTACTTGCAGAGCTGTCTATGGAAAGCAGCCTGAATAGCAGAAAGCAATAGGGAAAATTCATGTATTTGCAGACTTTGACTGTGCCAAAGTGGAAGAGATTTTCTGAAATGTTTTATTGGCTATATAACCAGGTAAGGTGTAGAAATTTAAGATTGTAAGAAAATGAAGGAAACAATGTCTGAGAGCAGCACCTTGAAAGAAAGGTAAAACTCTTTTCTCATTATTTGAAATAAGTATTTTTCAATGGCACACAGAGAAAACATTGAGGTCTCTAGTTATTAAGGAAAACTCAGCATTTCATTCTAGGATTATTTTAGGGGGTAGGGAGTGATAGAAAAATGCAGGTTATTTAAACCACACTGCTGGTAAAATGTGAAAATAAAAATTTTAAATTAAGTATAACTTATAAATATAATTCTATTCCAAATTTAGTCTGCATGAATTTAAAAAATAAAATCAAATAAAACCTAAGTATTTTGCAACCATTGAAATAGGAATCATAAGGGAATACCTTAGATTCTATAGTAGCTGAAAACTTAGGATTCTCCATTTTAACTTAATTCAAACCAACTCAATTCAACAAGTACTTATTAAACATATACTCTATGTTAGGTGTTGGAAATCGAAAAAAAAAAAAATGAAGACTGCCCATGCCTTCAAGCAGCTTATGTTTGTTAATGGAGGGAGAAAATGTATATATAAATAAATACAAATGTTTGTATATGGTATGTATCAATATGGAGATATAGATGTAGGCATATATATGTATATATTATATCTCATTAAAATAAGTCATATACCATATATCCATGATATAATTTATATATTATATAAATCATGTCATATTTGACACATAATTTCTATAACATGACAAAGAATATAAGCATTATCTATAACTTATATATCCTATGATATAAAATATATCGCATATGACATATAATTTATGTAACATATAAATATATTATACCATATATTATAATAATCTTATATAATATATAAATATATGTTATATATTTATTTTAAAATAACTCATCATATATAATTTTTATATTATGATATGCTATTTAGTCACATGTGTGTGTATTTTCTGTGACTCCTTGATTTTTTGCAATTAAAGACACTCCAATGAGCTTTCACTCCAATGATACTTTCAGAAACTGACCTACGTTTTAGCTTTTGTTAGCATGGCTTGTGTTAAAATTTTGCTTGACACTTACAAACCATGTGACCATTGGTTAGTTATGGAGTAACAGATCAAGAGTTGGAAAGGAACTTCCTTTTATACATAAAGAAACTGAGATTCAGGGAGGTGAAGGGATGTGCCTGAGGTCACACGGGTAGTAATATAACAAAAGTGGGATTTGAACTTAGGTCTCCAGGTTCCAGATCCACTATACCCCTCTGCCTCCCTCTAGCACTTGATCTTTCTGAGTCTTCTGTAAAAACAGGGATAATAATACCTGCATTACCTTTGGTCTGTGCCTGTGGGTTGGACAAGATAGCCTCTGAGGTTCCTTCCCTCTGTCAAATTCTATGATTCCTCATGGGATGATTGAAAGGTCTCAAATATTGAGCTCCTCTTCTTTACTCCTAAAACTTCTCTTCTTTCACTTTTTTTTTTTGCCATGAGCTCCACAAGTCACAGAGTTTTTTGCATTCTGGACAACTCTCTTCAACACTCCCATCTCCCTCACCTCTTTTATTGAGGCAGTTACTGATCCTTGTAGATTTTTACCTCTATGACATCTCTCAAATCTCTTCCCTCCCCCTGATTTCCCCTACTTCTCTCTCAAGTATACAAAACCATGACTACTCTCCTTAAAGGTCTCCTGACCTCTCTCTCCTCCTTCCAATTCATCCTTCATACCGATGCCAGATTTATCTTCCTTATGAATAGGACTGCTCATTTCCTTCTGCTCATAAATCTTCAGCAGTCCTCATTTTTTATAGAGTTGTTTCAAGTTCCTTTGCTGACCTTTCAAGGCTTTCTCCAATCTGGAATCACCTGACCATTCCATCCTTGTATTATATTCTGTATTCTTACTCAATTAGATTATTCTCTTACCTTTAAATATACCTGATGTTTGCCCACCATGGTGCCCCTATTGTTGCCTATGCCTGAAATCTCCCTTTCTTCATTGAATTACTAATTATTCTTTAAAATTTAACTCACATGACAGGAAGTCTTGCTGGTCTTTAGTAGGAAATGACTTTTTTTCTTTGGATATCACATAAAATTTTATTTCTCTTCTCTCTGGTTCACTTATCATGGACTAATGTATATTAAAATTATTTGTGTATAAAGCTTATTTCTCCTACTAATTCCCAGATAATAAGATCATAGAATCATAGGTTTGAAACTAGAAAAGTACTTAAAGGCCATTGATTCCTAGGTCTTATTTTCCAGAAGAAAAAACTGAGGCACAGAATCACACAGCTAATAATGTTCAAAGTAAATCTTGAACCCAGGTCTTTCTGGTTCTAAGAACAATGGCTTATTTACTATATGATTTTGGTTTTTAATCTCCAAATTCTAAGAAAGCAAAACCTGTTTCTCACCTAAATGTTTTATAATCCTCAGTAGCTAAAACAGTTTGGGTCCAGAGTAGGAGCTTAATAAAAAACATGTTGATCGAAAATAAAGTAGTATTCATGAAAGCATCATATAACTATATAAATCATTATGATATTGAAATAGTAAATTATAAATAATGTATTAGAATTCTTAAAGTTATTACAGCTCTTCCAAATGCCTCACCCATTCGTTTATTTTCTTTTTTCATTCAACAACCATCTATTAACTCTCTAGATATATTTTTTGTAGAGAATGATGAGACTCCTTGAGTTGCTCAAGGGAAGGTTTCCTACAAACGGGAGAAGAGAGGGGATTCCATTTTAGGCATGGAAAGTCTCCAGCAAATCTTTGCTGGCTCAGCAGTTTTAAAGGTCCATAGCTAGTGGAGAGGTGCAGAAAGTTAATCTTTGGGGCTAGAGATTTAGGTAAGGTTTTATCTTTCTGCACACATTTCAAGGTCTCATTATTTCTAAATAGTTATTTGGGTTCTGACCAGGAGTAATTTTTTTTCTTTAGTTGTTTTTGTTTTTATTGCTTGGGTTTGGGGGTGGGGGTGGGGTGGATACTGGAAAGCAGTGTTGTTGGGAAGCTTAATACACAAAGGACCAGGATCATGCTTACTCCACAAGCTCAAATATTCCAACCTTTCCTTTGAGGCTTAAACAATTCAGTTAAGAGGGGACCATTCTATCATTTATTTGACCTATTGTCCCGAAGTTTCCAAATAAACCTTAACTTGGCTATTTTTAATCAGGTAAAGTACCAAGAAAAAAAAAAAGGTGAGCCATCAGGTAAAAACAGGAGATAGTAGGAGGGGAGTGAATGAAAATGTCCGGAAGATTAAAGAATTATGCAGAACACATTCCAGTACCCTCCCAGGAGCTTAAGTGAGTGTATTCTGCCTCAGCCTGCCAGCGCAGATCTTTGAAATGACTTCCCAACAGGTTATCTCACCTAGGAATTGAGGGAGCAAGGCATTAAGAATCTTAACAGAATCCCAAAAGTTTGAAAGGACCTCAGAGATTATCCAGACTAAGTTGTATCTAAGCCTTCTATGGAAATTGTCTTCCTTTAACTGCTTGAATTTTGGATAATTGAATCAGTAAGTCAAGAAGCCTTTTTCCAATCCCCCTTAAAACCAGGGACTTCCTTTTGTTATTTTCTATTTATCTGTATATAGCTCGTTTGTATATAGTTGTCTGCTTGTTGTCTTCCTTAATTGACTATGAGCTCCCTGAGGGCAGAGACCATCTTTTGCCGTTTTGGTTTTTTTTTTTGGTATCCCCAATAGAGTGCCTAGCACCTAGTATATACCTAATAAAAACTTAGGCAGCTAGGTAGTACAGTGGATAGAGAGCTGGACCTGCAGTAAGAAAGACTCATATTACTGAGTTCAAATCTCACCTCAGACACTTATTAGCTGTGTGACCCTGGACAAATCACTTTACCCTATTTGTCTCAGTTTCCTCATCTATAAAATGAGCTGGAGAAGGAAATAACAAACCTATCCAGTATCTTTGCATTGCAAATCCCAAATGAGGTCACAAGGAACAAGATACTACTGAAAAACCACTGAACAAAACAACTTGACTATTCAACAAATCTTTATTGACAACTTTCTTACTATGACATTCAGTGGGGTGGCACTCTGATGACTAGAACTGAAGTAAAGTTAGGAGACTTTGAGTTGGAATTTAAGCCAGAATTATCAAGACAGAGAAACAGATCAAGTAGACAGTTTCCAAACTGTCCAACCATTGCATCCATACAAAATCAACATCTGGGTTTCAAAGCCTGGGGGCTCTCAACAATGGCTTCCCAGAGTCTCATCAAATTACAGAACACTTCTCAAAGTGAGCCCCAAAGCAAAGCTACAATCAGGGCTTCTATAGCCTTCTCCTGGCTCAGAGAATGAAACAACCTTATTGACCCACTGGCCAATCAAAAAATGTCTACTGAAAAACAAGCCTCCCACCCCAGGCTCCTGGTGCACTTTAGCCTAGGGGCAGGGAAGATCTTTAAAATTTACATTCCATCACAGTAAGAAGAGTTACAGCCTAATTGCTAGGGTAAGGAACCTGCAGCTTCAAGGCTACATGTGGCCCTCTAGGTCTCAGTTTCTCCACCCCAGCCTAGTGGATTCAAGAAAATCTAGTTTTAAACCCTGCCTCCTACATTTACTATCCCTGTGTCCCTCTACAAGTCATTTATTCTATCTCATGATCAGTTTCCTCCTTTGTTGAATGAGTCAACTAGGACCCTACCAAATCAAGATCTATGATCCTGAAACTTTTCTGAGCCTCTGTTTTCTATTCTGTAAAATGGAACTAAGAACATTCACCCCACCTACTTACAAAGATTATTGTGAGGGTGGTATTTTGTGAGCTTTAAAATATCTTATCATTAAAAAAAAAAAAACCTTAAATTTTACCAAAGAGGAAACTAAGGCTCAGAAAATAAAAGGGACTTGTCCAGAGTCACATAGCTAATAATGTTAGGGTAAGTCTTCAATCTAATTTTGAATTATTACTATCATTTTAGTCTCTGCCCTCAGGAAGTTTGAGGTCTACAAGGAAGAGGGAAGAAATGGACAAGAACTGCAGTTCATGGTCCATGCATTTATGGGTATTAAGGATGTGGCATGAAAATGAAAGATTAGAAAAATAACTTCCAGATGAATTAGTTCTTCCAGGCATCACAGAGGAGATGACAGATTTTGGGGGAGAGGAATTCTAGGAAAAGGAAATTATAAATGTTAAGCATTTAGAGGAGGGAAAGCCTATCTAGGGAACATTGAGAAATTCAGATTGCTTGGGATGTTGGGTTTATATATACAGGTAATGACATAACAGGGTAGAAAGACAAATGGGGGCGAGATTGTAGAGGGCCCTGAATTCCAGTCTAGGTATTTCAGACGTTTTTTTGATTGGCAATAGGGCACTGCTAATGCTTTTTGAACAGGGTGAAAGACTTGATTAGATTTGTGCTTTAGGAAGACTAATCTTTCATATGACAAGGATGAAAAGTAAGATAGAAGACTGGATAGTTATGCAGTTAATAGACAAGAAAGTCTGAACTAGGATGATGATAACTGAATTACAAAGAAGAGCATAGATTGAAAGATATTGCAGAGGAAGGGTGTAGAGGATTTGGTAGCTGATTCGATACGTGTGTATGTGTGTGTCTTGGGGCCAGGGAATATAAGAAAAGCAGGGAAGGCATAAGGTTTGGTCACCAAGGAATTTTGGAGAACAGCAAAGGAGGAGAAGAGGTAAAAGTTCAACAAATTTAAAGCAAACAGATACTATGTTTGCTGGACCACTTTTGACAAAACAGAAGTAAGGTTGTTGGGAGACAAACTGAACTATATGGTAGACCTCAGAAAGATTTATTTATCTTTGCAGCTCCTAGATCCAAGTACTCTGCATGTAGTTTGACATGTTAGTGGACTAATTATCTCTTTAGTATTGGTTTTCCTTCCACTCACACAGATTGCATCCCTTAGACATCTTCTCATTCTATGAAAATTCTTGTTCATCCTCCTCCATGATTCAATAATTGTATTTTTATCTTGTTTCTTTCTTCTTTCTTTCTTTTCCTTCCTTCCTTCCTTCCTTCCTTCCTTCCTTCCTTCCTTCCTTCCTTCCTTCCTTCCTTTCTTCTTCCTTCCTTCTTTCCTTCTCTCCTTCCTTTCTTCCTTCCTTCTCTCCTTTCTTTTTTAATAATTGTCTTGTACAACACCAAGAATGTTGATTATCCTTTATTATTTTTATCCTTTACTGGCTGGTAAATGGCATGTTTACCTCCTTTTCTGGTCATATATACCCTTGATCATGTCTTTTAGGTTACTTCTTGAATGTGCATTGGGGTCATTTGAAAGGGCTATACAATTTTTCAAATGTGATGCAGCCCACTTCCTTCCTGTCACCTTTGATACAGTCCATTGGTAGTGTGTACTTCTCAAAGTATTACCATCCTAGTTATACATACTAGTGAACTACTCCCATCCATGTGCTTGACCACACCTGGACAATGTCCAATATTCCTCTAGTTTATCAATATCACTTTTTTTTTAATCCCAGCTCAATTATAAAAGTCCACATTTAGGATGCTATTTTTTTTTTTTACTAAAATTAAGTGAATATCACTGAAATTCTCAAGCAATAAACAGTCACTGAAATGAATGTATGGAATTGAAGCAGACTGAAAATTTTCAGAAAAGATCTATGTTTGTGAAGGTTGTTAATTTCACACTTATTCATACTTTTTCCTCTTATAGCCTTATCTCTTTAGCTTAAGAATACCAAAATGGACTTACACCTTGATAGAGGTAACAAAAAGCTACTGATAGTCACCCTGGATTGAAGGATTTGAAAGTAGGTTTTGATAGGTGGAGAAATGAGGAGATGTACCATATAATCAGAGTACCTGAGATTCATCACTGAAGGGAAAAGGGGCATATGGGAAAGATGTAGGCACTGAAGACACTTTTATGTAGGATTCATCTTCGTTGGAAAAATACACTTAAAAAAAGTTTTGCTGGCACTTTTTGCTTTTGCACCATGCCTTTTATCTCTAGCCTCCTTTATTAAAAACAAAACAAAACAAACTAAAAGAGAAATAGGTAATATCCCATCCATACAGCAGTCACATAGAACATGAGCCATTCAGAACCGCTGGACTCCACATCAATACGAGGAAAACTGCCTTACGTGTCATCATCCTTTGGATCAGAAGTGTGAAATGCTGATAGAAACAAGGGGCCACTAACATGTATATAAGGATTCCTGTGGGTTGCCTATTGACCTAGAAAGAAAGATATTAATATTATCTGTGTTTTGTTATTTTTATTTTGTTAAATGTTCTCCAATTACATTTTTATCTGTTTTGGGCTCCAACAAAGGAGTTATTGGTTAAATATGATCTGTGGGCCCCATGTTTGATGCCTCCACTTTAGATGGAGTGTTCTTAACCTGGGGTCCATGAACTTGGTTTAAGATGTGTACATGTTCATGTATGTTTGGTTATAGACAAATAGCTGACTATATCTACATATATGTATATCACACATGCATAGGTATGTGTAGGTATGCATTACAGTGTACACATATACATATATGCACACTGTATATGTGCTCACACATGTATATGTATATACGTGTACACACATAAATATATGCATATGCCTATATGTATATCTATATGTAAGCATGTATATATCTATATCTGTATCTATAGATATAGATATAGACTATGTGGGTATATAACTTCGTTTCAATATAATTGTTTTCTTTTGCAGTCCCAGAAATTTTATTGAATGCATTTTAAAACATTCTGGAACGGGGCCTGCCCAGATTGACAAAGGGGCCCATAGCACTAAAAAGTTTCAAAACCTTCCCTCTGGATCAATATTGGACATTGCATGTAATCTGAGCTAAGGAGCTTTTCGTATCATTTTTGTTTATGTCCTCAGTCATCATAGAGGCCATTCTTCCAATTTCATTTTTTTTTGCTCTACAGCATTAACCCTTTCTTATGTTTTTTTTTTTTCTGGTTTCCTAATATTTGCCATTTCTTACAATGCCATAGTATTATATTTAATTCACACAACACAATTCATCGGCTTCCCTTCTCTTTGTCCTAAAGTTTTAATGACAACAGTAAAGCCTTTCTTTATTTTTTGGCCCCTCCCTGCAAGGTCTTGCACCTTGGGCAAGGATAGTTTAGATGACACAAGGGCCCTGACTCAAGATTTGTATATTCACTGCTTGGATTTTAGACATGAGTATCATTGAAAGTAAGTCAATGTTACTGAAAAAAAAAATGTTATTCCATACAAATCAATTTTAAATTCAAATCTGACAGTACTCTTTGGTTCAGTATGGGTCAAATAGATTAAAATGAAGGGGTGGGAGAACCCTCCTTTTTTATATCTTACTTCTTACTGTGAGAGAGAACATGCCTCCAGGCTGTGGTGTCAGACTGAATCTATTGGTTTTGTCAGATGATTTGTAAGATTCCTCTAAGCTGTACAATGCTTAACAGAAACATAATTCTGGGGCCCAGCTACAATATTGCCCATATTATGTTTCAAATTTTATCCATTCTGATCATAGTTTAGGCTGTTATCTCTAGGACAAGTATTTTTTACAAGGAACTACATTTTATGTCTAAGCGGTGGTATTCTGTCCACTACAGAGAGGCAAACAGAATGATTCATTTCAATAAACAAGATAGGATTGTCATGGGAGAGTCTGATTGGATATTCTAGTTACTCCCTTTAGAAGTCTATCTTTCTGAAAGTATTGCTGAATTGAGGATATCCTCCTGGTATCATGGCATAACCTTATCCACATTTATCCATGAAAAAAATATACCCTCTATGGAGCAGCTAGGTGGCTCAGTGAATAGAGCACTGGCCCTGGAGTCAGGTAGACCTGAGTTAAAAACTGGCCTCAAGACACTTAACAAAACAAAGCAAAAAAAACTAACCATGTGACCTTGGGCAAGTCACTTAACCTCAATTCCCCCCCTTCTCTCTCTCTCTCTCTCTCTCTCTCTCTCTCTCTCTCTCTCTCTCTTTCTGTATATATATATATATATATATATATATATATATATATATCCTATATCTATCTCAGAAAGTCAGGGAGATGAGAATTTATTTAAGAGACAACAAGGTGGCATGGAAGGTAGAAATCCAGCCTCAGATATTTTCTGTGTGACCTTGGGCAAATCATTTAACTTCTATTTACCTCTGTTTTCTCAATCATAAATTAGGGATAATAATAGGACCTTACTCACACATTGTAAGGATCAAATGAGATAATACTTGTAAAGTAAATGCTTCTTAGCATTGTGTCTGGCAAGTAAGTATTGTATAAATTCTTCCTTCCTTCCTTCCTTCCTTCCTTCCTTCCTTCCTTCCTTCCTTCCTTCCTTCTTTCCTTCCTTCCTTCCTTCCTTCCTTCCTTCCTTCCTTCCTTCCTTCCTTCCTTCCTTCCTTCCTTCCTTCCTTCCTTCCTTCCTTCTTTAAGACAATAGGCACATGCCTCCCAAATAGGAATATAGATTCAGAGCCAAAAGAAAATATAGATATTTTCTAATGCAACTCCCTCAGTATAAAGAGGAGGAAATTCTCATTATATAAAAGAAAGCCTAGAATGAAAAAAAAATGACTTTGCTAATGTCTCATAGGTAGTCATAACAGGATTTGAACTGTGAGCCATAAGTAGAAGTTATAAAGTGTAACTTTGAATATATAGAGCATCCAAAAGTGGAAGGGACTTCCTAGAAATGCCTGGGGGTTCTTGACCCCTGGAGATCTTCAGGCAATAGATGACTCACTGTCATTTGTCTTTAATTTTCAAAGAGAACCAATGACATCACGGGAAACATCTTCACTTGAACATGAATTGGATTTAAGTGAGGCAAAGTAGCACAGAGTCCTGAACCTCACTTTCTCTTCCTGAGTCATTGAAGTCCAGTGGCAAGATGAAAGTCAAGATGGCCAGTGATGGCCTGGGTTTCAATGGATAACCTTGGCATCTTCCATGCCTGACCAAGCTCTAAATGCTCTACAACACTCACTTCAGCTGCTTTCATGGCCATTGGGACAAATTGTTTTCATCTTCCCATTCCATAGAAGGAAGACTTCACATTCTTAGGTTGAACTTCTCATTCAATATGTTGCAAAGGAGATCTCTCGTCTATGTAAGGATTGGATTAGTTGGCCTCTGATGTCCTTTCAACCTACGTAGTGTGTTGTGAAGGCTTACTTGAGATCCACAGCTCTTCCCATCATGCTATGCTGGTTTTTAAGTTCTACATAGTGTCTTTTAAGGGCAATAATTAATCTGGACAATTTACTATTTTTTTTTAATTCTGCTTTTGGTTTTCTGTTAGTACTCTAAAGAAATAGCAATAGCTTAGTCTTCCTTGCTGTCTCTGAGAATCTAGCACACCTTTCTATTAATCTCAGAGGGCTATGACTGATATCAGATATCTTTGTTTTGCAGAATTCATTAATAAGAACATAGTCAGTGGGGTTGAGATGTTTTTATCTCCTATTCTATGTAGCACCCAACCCCTTAATCATGCACAATTTAGGGCTCGTTATTGTAACGATATCCTTTTTAATAAAGCAAAAGAAGGAATTTTGAAGGTAGGATTTGCGTTGCTTTTTTTTTTCTTAAATAATGATAGTCTGGGTTAATGTGATCACCCATTAATCTTTGGGTAATTAATCCTCCAGAGATTTTTAAAGGGATTTTTAAAAGTTGGGAGGATTTCAAGAATGAAATATTAGGAGTAAATTATACATTTCCCGACTTCTGTGAGTAAGTCAAACAAGAAAATCAATTAGCCAGGAGGGTTCCTGTATTAGACTTTGGAATTTTTTTTAAATTAAATGATAATAGAACTATAATGTTGTTTCCAAAATGAAGCAGATAGTCCTTCATGACTAAGGATAATTGACCTAAGAACTTATTTTTTAATTGGAGCAAACAATGTACTACAGAATCTAATTCTGAGAAGTCTGTTTTACTTAAAGAAATAAGTAGTTAAAACGTTCATTAGTATATTCTTCATATATATACCATGTAAAGAGCCTTTGCATTTCTGGGAGACCCCCAAATGAGAGATCTGCTCCCACAAAGAGAAATATTTGTTTTGGAATTAACAAAAAAGATGATTGAGTTAAGAACAAGCAAATCAATTTATTAATTAAAATTGGTTAAGTACTTAGTACGTATTAGGGACCACGTTAAGTATTGGAGATACAAAGAAATAGCAAAAGCAATCTCTGACTGCAAAGAGTTTATATTCTCAAGGGGAGATACAACATTTACAAATCAGTACTAAGTGGATAAATGCAGAATCAGTGGAAGGTGACCTTAGAGAGACCAACACTATCAGAAACTGGTTTTTGGATCAAACTTATATCTAGAATGACATTTTACTTGTAACTGCCATTTCCATACTTCCTCTAGAAAAGGGAAAAAATTTATAACAAAATTTGAAAGCAATTAATCAGTGAAATGATCTAAGTAGGGATTTTATAGTATTAGGACAGATACATTATTTTTACTACCTTTTCTGATCAGGAAAAGTTTATTTCCAATAATCTTTTGATATTTAACATACAAATCCCTTATTAAATCTGAATTAAAACTTCATTCAAAACAGTTTAAAGCATGACCACAGGCTCCTATCTGTAGACACAACACATCATAAATACATTTTTTTATATGTTCTGAAAATCCCAAACTAAGTAAGACCTGGGACATACTTATTGGGATAATGTTTGTGGTCACCTTCAGGATTTCAACAATTGAACTCCCAGCCAGCCCAGTTTAACACAAACTTGCCAAGATTATTTTTCCGGGCTTCACATAAGTTTCTGCTATTATCATCACAGCATTTATGGCTAACTGCATACTGTACAATTCTGCCCATTTAAGAATTATTTTTTTTTAAAAGGAGTGGAGATGGGACAGCTAGGTGGCACAGTGAGTAAAGCGCTGGCCCCGGAGTCAGGAGGACCCGAGTTCGGTTCTGGACTCAGACACTTAACACCCACACAAAAAAAACTAGCCGTATAACCTTGGGCAAGTTACTTAACCCCAATTACCCTCCAAAAAGGCAAAAAGAAAAAAAAAAGGAGGGGAGAGATTTGCTCAATGATGAATGATTTCAGGACTGCTCTAAGTTTAAAACATTCTATAAGCCTTAAAACATGATATGGATGTGTATACATGTTATTATTATTACAAAGATACCTACTTTTCATTAATAGCTTGGATTTTTGAAGCCCCTCAACACCATTGTTATTTCTACTCTATGTCACATGGGATTCAACTTCATTTAGAGTACACAATTTACTAACTGATTATAAATTATCATATATGTATGTATAAGTATATGTGTATGCAGATACAGACATACATATATACCTGCATATATATACACACATTACATATATACACAGACATATATATGTATATGTGTCTGTGTATATATCTGTGTGTATATGTGTGTGTGCATGTGTGTGGATAGAAAGATAGATAGATAGATACATGGATAGATAGATAGATAGATAGATAGATAGATAGATAGATAGATAGAT
>NW_027186457.1:2608696-2663343 GCF_028583685.1 Petaurus breviceps papuanus | reverse complement strand
GATAGATAGATAGATAGATAGATAGATAGATAGATAGATAGATAGATAGACAGATAGAGGGACAGAGAGATGTTAGTTTTCCCCTCATCTACTGAAAGGTATGTTATGCAAGATTCAGTAGGCTCCCCCGACCCCCAGCACTGGAAATGTTCTTGGTCTATAGAATGCATGCAAAAATATTACTGAAACTTTGGGTCAGAGAAGGCACCTCAGAAGCCATCAAGTACAATAGGTGCCTATATAGAAATGTCCTGTAAGTTACTCTCAGAAGTTATACGAGGGACGACCAGGTGACTCAGCAAGTAAAAGCACCGGCTCCAGTGTCAGAATGACCTGGGGATCAAATCTGGGCTCAGATATTTAGCACCACACCCAGAAATAACTGGCCGTGTAACCTTGAGCAAGTTGCTTAACCCTGATTGCTTTAAAAAAAAAAAAAAGTTATACAATCCCTGCTGAGTCCTGCTTAAATACATTTGCCAAAGACAATTTACTACTTTCCAAGGCATCCCATTCCATATTTGGTCAGCTTGAATTGTTAGGTTGGTTTTCCTGACTTCAGCTAAGACCTGCCTATATAAAAACTTTCACCCATTAGTTCTAGCTCTGCCCTCCGAGGCCAAGAGGAATAAAGCGAACCCCTTGTCCATGTCATAGTCATACAGAGCTTTGGAGAAGGCTGCCATGTCCCTCTTGATTACTAGTTAAACAAATCCTTGTATAGCATGGGATGGGGTACACTTTCCCATCCTAACTGCTCTTGCTTGAATTCACCCCAATTTGTCAGTGGTTTTCCTAAAATATCGTGCTCAGAACTGAACACAGGACTCTAGTGGCCTGAGCAGGAGAGAGCACACTGGAATATCATTTTCTTAGTCCTGCAACCCAAGTTCCTCTTCTTGCAGCCTAACATCAGATTTAGGCTGTTTTCCCCCTTGGTTTGCCAGATGACACTGCTGACTCTTATCACTTGTTGATTGATTGAGTTTCTGCCAAAATTGTGCACAGTACTATTTCTTATCTAACTTTATACTTCATAGATCACAGAAAGTTATCACCAAGATATCATTTGTGACATTCCTTTCCTCTTGACTAATGCTAACAGAAACAACTATTGATAGATCAGCCATGGAACTCTGGATAATTCACTTCCCTGGAATATTATCATCTGATAGCTTTTCCTCCCACTCAGAAAGAACTGTTTCCTTCCTCTTGCTGCTATGCTCAAGGAGGAGAGAGGTATACTGATACCTTTCTGATCATCTTACTTTACATGTATATGTATACAAAGGAGATCTGTATATGTACATATGAAATATGCAGATGTGATATATAGAAAAAAGAAACAATTACCGTGTCTCCTTACACTCTCATTAGCACAGATACTTGAAATTTGACTTTAAATTGATTTTAAAGGTATCAACCCCCAGCCACATGAATACTACTCTGTTACTTGTGTTCTGGACATTTGGATAGGCCATAGAGATTAGCGTATAGCTTAAAATTAATGAAAAATTCTGCTTTCTAGGTTTTTCTCACTTTATGGTTGTTAAATTACCTGTTTTTCCATCTTTCCATTAACCTCCAGGGAAGAATCTGTTGCATTTAAATTTCCAGAAGATTTGTTTAAGGTTTCTGATGTCATTATGATTTGTAGGACTATTAAAATTGCATTTGCTGATGACACGATACAATGCATTGCATCATTTCATCTTAGCATGAAAATGTACTGATCTTTTCATTGCTGCCATGTAGGTAATGTGATAACACATGGTTATAGTGGGAACAACTGCATTACCAATGCCAGCATTTGCATAAGTGCTCCTCTGTGATAGACAGATTTTCTAATCCAATGTCACATTAGGAAAAATAGCCCTATGCTGGTAGAAAATATTGAGCTTCTTAAGTGTGCATTCATTTACTAATATTGTATCCTGGTGCCTCACATTGTTATAGAGGTGACCCTGAGTACTTGAAGACTATTCCAGAGCAGTATAAATTCTAGCAGTCCCTATACAAGCTATAAAAACTTTAAGCAAAGGGCCAGAGATAGATTTTGCACTTGACAAGGACCAACTTAGCGAAGTTTGGGGAAACTCACTATCAGGTTGGCTATAGGATGCTGCTGCTGCTGGAGGTAATGATGATGATGATGATGATGATGATGGTCGTGGTGGTGATGACGATGATGATGGTGATATTTTGGCTACAGCAACTATGAAGATCATCCATCAAGTGATAGCTGGGTTGCAATCTGTATTAATAAAGGGATTACAATCTATTTTGGTGGAGGGATATATATGGCTAAAGTATTCTTTAGAATGAAGATGGAAGAGTAGATCCATCACAGTTCTTTACCTTCCCATGATGTTATTCACATCTAAAATGGTAGAGTTAGAAGGAAATGATCATCTCAATGCCTACATTTTATAAAGAAGTATAATAACATTCTCACCTTAATCTCTCAATCTTCATGTGCACTTGCAGGTCAAGTCCTCAGAGGGTGGCCAGCTATAGGTCCACATTGTATTTCTACAGGTACACTGTGCTTGAACCCACATCCGATGTGTTTATAAACACAGAGTTGACTTTCATATATACTAAAGGAAAATTAATCATTATAATAAGGAATTTGTCATATATTACTTTTTGTAAGAGAAAATAGCTCTTGCTCTAAAACATACATACACAGTTTAAATATAGAAATACCTAAAATATTGCATTGCCCAGAATAAGGCTGTTTCAGAAGTCCTAGTGTGTCATCAAGGCACAGGAATGAACTTAATTCTTGGAGGTTATGAAGGAAGAGATTTTAAAAATATTCATTAAGCACTTATTGTGTACCAGAAGAATATAAACTCTGACAAGTCCGAGCTTTCTGTCCACAGTGCCTGACCCATAAGTGGCACTTTAACAAGTATTTATTGAATGACTGACCTAAGTATAATAGCCATAGACTGGGCATTACATGTTGAATTTCTTATCCATAGAAATTCATGAAACAAAGATAATTACAAATGACCCTCAGCCTGGTGTGACTCCCATTTCTGCATTAACAATGGTGGAATGGCGGAAAAAAAGAGATGCAAGATACTATGAATCATACCATTTTTAGACCATCTATAAGCTTTGAATATTGGTTCTCATGTGTGTAATCTTTGCTCAGTGATCAATGAATTGATATATTATTTGGATAACCGAAAATATTGGCATTTTCAAAATAAATGAAGCCAGAAGCCTTAAGGTAGCTAAGTGGAAGGATGGCTAACAGGTTCAAATGAAGAGTCAGTGCAGGTAGTTTCATTTCAAAGCAACATAGAAATCTGATCATGAAATATGTCAACTTGTTTTGTATGGAACAGGAACTTACTATTTGCTGAACAGATGAATGTCATGTTCATCCTCTCTTGATTCTATACAGGAAGAAAGAGATATGAGTTTGGTTGATTGCAAAATGCAAAAAGGTTATTTTTGAGAAATCCTAGGGCAAAAAGTCCTAATTTAAGTGGGCAACCAGGGTTTTATAGATGTAGACCCTTTTGTGCAAATATTAGAATATTTCTCTTTGTTTTGAGCTCACATTTTGAGCATTATGGAAAAGGTGTGACACCAGAAAAGAAACAAAGTCAAAAGTGTATTTAAATTTTACTTTCAAATGAAGTCATTTACATTCCCAAAAGAATCTGGTAAACTTTACTTCTACCCACGAGTGGTAACTATTTCTAACCAGGGTTATAAACCCAGGTACTGAAATAGTAAAACCCACATGTTCAAACATTCAAAAGATGCTCCATTCTTAAGTATACCCTCCATGTGCACAAAGGAAAATATGGACATTTCCTAAAACAGTTGATTTTTAGGATTATTTGATAGACTTGAGAGGTTGGATATTTTGGGTGTCAAGTTTCAAAATGTGCTGGCATTTGTCCATGAATGTTTGTAGACTTTTAGTTCTCTCATTTAAAGTCCATGTGGTGACACTGAAAACTCAGTTCGAGACTATAAAAATACCATCCACCTGGTTCGCCAAATATATGCATCCAGTTTCTAGGCATACAGCTTGGGTCTGAAGATGAGCCATGACAAACCAGACAAACCATATTTTATAAGTAAAACAATTATTTTAGTGAATCATTCTTATTCCTTAAAACCTATTTTTTTTAAGTTAACCATCCTTACTGAGCAAATAGATCATTTTTAGATAGCAGAATTTTCATGAAAATTTTAGAATGTGTGACCACTCAAAATACCTTTATATTATAATATCAGAACCCAATGTGTCACAAGTATTATCCAGAATTAAGTGTGATTGTCAGGATCAATGCATCATTCCTTCCTTCAATATCTGAATTCCAAGCTGTGATAATGTTATGAAACAGGAAGAAGGCCTTCTGCTGGCAACCTGCTAGCAATGGGGATGGCATTTATATTCCATGTCTGTGCTATAAATTACTGTCATCTGTCAGTATTTCTATGCTTGTCACTGCTTACCCAGAGATGCCATCTTTATGAATAAGGAAAAGTGTGTGTGGGGGGAGAGCCACCAAGATAGAAAACACCATAGAATTAATTGGAGAATGCTGCTAACAGAATAGAATTAATAGAGGAAAACATTATGTAAAATGAAAAGTTAATGAACAGGATGGTGAGAGCACAATGATATTTTAAAAATAGAAATCGGCTTTGTCTAAGATTCATGATAGAATTAAGGACAGATTTCTACCTTTTACTATTGTATGAGTTTGGCTCTCCTCTTTTTTTTTTTTTTGCAGAATTACATGGGTCAAAGGATTTGTAAACATATGAAAGCAAAGTGTATCTCAATTTATAACAGTTTTCTTCATATGGCTCCCTTCTCTCTGCTCTTGCTGACTTTCTGGATAATGAGAGAATTAATGTCAATTAAACTTTAATATTTCAGTGATCCACATAGTTTCATTGGTTTGAATATACCTTTCACCAATATATATCAAAACTCATCTATGCCTATGTGGCAATCATGAACTGTTATGATCAAAAATGTTTTTCACCCAATGACTGATATTCAGATAAGTTTCTCTGAATTTAAATAGACTGGTTCTCATAATCCATCACTGAGTTTATGTGGAAAAGCTTTCTCACTGGACTAGATGTGATAGAGAGATAGAGCTTCTGTTTTACTAGTTTGCTGTTTTTTTCTTGAGTATCTAAAATACCTCCCTACCAGTAAAGGACATCACAAGTAGGAGTGTAGGGGAGGTCTTGATAACACTACATTTATGTATCATGTCATTGGATTATTGTAAAAAATAATAATAATAAGCAATATGTAGACTCTAGAGGCAGTGTACCATGGAGAAATCATTAGTTTGGGAGTTTCTGGGTAAGCAGTGATAAGTATAAAAATTAAAATCTTTCCTCTATCATTCACTACCTGTGTGACCTGGGACAACTCACTTAACATTTCTGGGCCTCAGTTTCTTTATCCATAATATGAAAGGATCAGGTTAGATGGTCTCCTGTCAAAATCTTTGATTCTATGTTCCAGTCTTCATTCCCAGACATAAATTAGAAATTCACCTTGTATGTATTTTTTATAATCTTTATAGTTAGTAAGAAAAAAACCTTAGAAACATCTTCTCATGTGATCCTTGTAAGAGATTGTACAAGAATTACTATTCCTATTGTATTGGTGGAGAAAATGGAGCTTGGAGATGTCAAAGAACTTATCCAAAGTAACATATCTAGTAATTGGTGGAGCTGGGACTCATTCTTTGTCTTTTGAGTCTAAAACTTGTGCTCTTACTTGCCCATTTTCTATGAGATTATTACAAAACTTAATAGTCACTATAAAAGGTTGGCCTCTTTTTATGTTCCATAAGACATCATTCTTTACAGTAGACTAAATAAACAGCTTATAAAATTTTACTGTTGACAATATGTTCAAATAAGATGGAAAATTTGCTTCGAAGTTTTCATCCAAATCTTCACAAGATTGGGCTGCATTGAGATGTTCCCCATTTTTTAACACTATGAAGACCTGATTAATAAATACAGTGATTTCAGGGTTTCTTATAAAAAATGCTTGAGCTACTTTTACGTAGAGGAAAGTTTCCAATCATTGCTCCCTGTGCTTTGACACAGTGACAGCATAAGTTCTATCAATTAGAAAGATGACCTGGGTTTTCAGAAGGTTGTTTAACTTTCCTTTCTAAGAAATTAGATCCTTTCACCCCATTAGAATGGGATGCTGTGATATCACACATTTTAATAATGACACAGAGAAGGTCTACCACTCTTGTGAAGTAAAGCTGATGTAATTACTTGGACAACTCAAGTGAAATAATGATTTTAAAACTATCTGTATATTAGTATCTAAGCCCCTTTCCAAATTCCTTCAATCATTTAAATATCATAATTCTTCACTATGTGAATAATAATAATAATTATTATTATAATGAAGGAGGAAGAGGAAGAAGAAGAGGAGGACAAGGAGAATGAGGAGGATGAAAAGAATTCCTATTGAGAGTCAGGGTAGTGTAGTAGATGAAATCTTAGGCTTGGTTTTAGAAACCTCGGTTCAAATCCAATATCAGACACTTAATAGCTGTGTGTATTCCTGTGAAATTCATTTAACTTTCTTGGGCTTCAGCTTCCTTATCTATGAAAGGGTTAAACTAGATAACATCTATAATCCCTTCTTGACTCTCAATCTATGGTCCTTTGAGAGATTTTTTTGTATGTTTATTTAGTTTTCAAATCTCTCACCACAAACATGAGGTATACATAATGAAGATAGTCACCTCCATTTTACAGATAAAACAAAGTGAGGCTTAGAAAGTTTAAGTAATTTGGTCAGGTCACAAACCTGATAGATTCTGCAGTTCTACTTTATATTGGATCTTTGACCCTAGGCACCTATGATTTTCCCAAGCCATCACACTTCCCACTGTTTGTGCTATGTAGGTGAACTGATCCAGCAAGTTCCCTTAGTGAAGTCCTTCAATCTCTCTCTTATTTCTCCCTTACTCCCATCCTAAACATGAATATATACACAATTCCTCCTGAAAAAAAAAGGAAAAAAATGGGATGGTCCTTGCCATTGTACTAAAAGACCAGTATTTATATTAAAAGAGGTTGAACTGCTTGGCAGGGCAGAGAATAGGGAATCTGTCAAACACAAGTGAACATTATCAAGATTGCTGGCTCCCATCAGAAGGAAGCTTTCTGCAATGCAAATTGAATCACACTTGGACATGGTGCCAGGATTTAAGACTGGAAATTTTTCCTTCCTGACTACAGCCAAAGTAACCTATTTGCATTATCTGAATGCGGTAATTAAGTCATTAAGTAGGAGGGTTTCAGGGTTGGTGCACATAGCGAGGAAACCATTAGGAAAAGACTAGACAGGCTCCATTAATACTAAGACATCCCAAACTATTGAGGGAAATCAAGCAAACTGGGCAGAGTTGACCTATGACAAATGCTGGAATTCTATGTGACTTTCACTGGTCCAGAAAGTAGATGGGAAAAGGTTTGGTCTCAACCTGGCTCACTGAGAATAGTAGTTTTGATAATCATAGCATTAGTCTCTAATGCGTATGCATGATAGCCTGGTTTACATGGCTGGATTAATTGTTTCTCTCTGCCACCCCCTATTCCTCCTTCTCTCTCATTCTTTAAATGAGTGGATAGTAGTTCTATCATTATTTTGTTATGTGTTAGTAGTGTTGCAAAAACTGATAGAGTTCTCCACATCTAAGCTCTGTGTCTGTTAGGTAATAAATACATCCATTTATTGAAAGGTTTTCATTCATCTTTTCACGTGGGTTAAAGAGTACCTTTGAATAAACCCAAACAGGGCAGCCAGCTGGTGCAGGGGATAAAACACAAGTCCTGGAGTCAGAAAAGTCTCAGTTCAAATCTGGATTCAGACATTTCCCAGCTGGGTGACCCTGGGCAAGTCACTAAGCCCTATTTGCCTCAGTTTGTTCATCTGCAAAATGAGCTGGAGAAGGAAATGACAAACCACTCCAGCATCTTTGTCAAGAAGTCAACAAATGTGGTTACCAAGAAACAGACATGACTGAACAACAACAATAAACCCAAATACATTCCCTTTCCCTTAGTTGCCTACTGCTCAGCTCCCCAGAAACCCATGTCTATGTTGCTGAGCTTAAGGTGCTCATTCAAAGAGCATTCATGTTGGGTCCCAGTGTAGGGGAAAGAGAATTTGTAGTGTAGGAGAATTCAGATGCAAAGCCACACAGGGACTGCAATTATCTAAACTGGATTACTAGTCAAGAGTGGAGGGGAAGAACAAATGTAGCTAGGTAGCCCAATGGGTAAAGTACTGAACCTGGAATCAGGAAGACCTGAGTTTCAACCTGGTCACAGATGCTTTCTAGGGGAATGACCCTAGACAGGTCATGTAACCTCTGACTGCCTCCATTTTCCCAACTGTAAAATCAAGATAATAACAATATTGAAGAAGCTGCCTAAAGTCATTAATATTATTACATTTCCTATAGATGCTCTGAGGGACTTAGGTAGTTCAGTGAGTAGGCTACCTGTCCTGGAGTTGGGGAGATTCATCTTTCTGAGTTCAACCTGGTCACAAACACTTGCTAGCTGTGTGACCCTGGGCAAGACACTTAGTTCTTGTTTGCCTTAGTCCCTCATCTGTAAAATGAGCTGGAGAAGGAAATGGCAAACCACTCCAGTATCTCTGCCACGAAAACCCCAAATGTGGTCACAAAGAGTCAGACATGACTGAAACAACTGAACAAAAACAACTACACATGCTCTGGGGGACTCAAAACTATCCTTTTTGTCTTAGATCTTCTGCAAGTTTCCATATCAGTAGAAAGAAAACATCATTATGTAAGATGCTCTATCAACAGACTCAACATTTCTTTGCAAATTTCTCTCTCCCTAGTTTCAGATATGAACCCCTTGATTTAGGCAGGTGAGAGGATTGAATAGAGCATGAATATGAAAGTTGGGAATAATGACTGAATCCTGCCTGAGCCTCTTGTTAGCTATGTGACCTCTGGGCAAGACATTTAAACTCTTGGCTTCATTTTCAAAATGGTGATAATGTCACTTACTTCACAGGACTGTTATGAGGATCAAACAAAATAATATGTGCAAGTGCTTTTTATTTTTTAAGCAATTGGGTTTAAGTAACTTGCTCAAGGTTACGTGGCCAGGTGTTTCTGGGTGGGTGCTAAGTGTCTGAGCCTGGATTCAATCCCAGGTCATCCCGACTCTGGGGCCGGTGCTCTTACTCGCTGTGCTACCTGGCCACCCCTGCAAGTGCTTTTCAACCCTCAAGGTACTATATAAATAGAAGCAATTTTTGTGATTTCCCTGGTCCACAAAAACAACAGCAACAGTACATGCTGCTTACTCAGCTTTTACTATCCGCTATGGACACTCAACCACCATGCTGTCTTTCCTGATCCCCTGCTCTCTTCCTAGTTGATAGTATTCTCCCAATCTCATCAAATTACTTCACATTTATATTGTATTTGTTTAGAATTTGCATCCCCTTCCTCTCAACCCCAGTAGATAGTAAGCTCAATTGGGTACAGATCCTGTTTCATTTTTCACCTTTGTATTCCGTTGTATCTCTAGGATGAAAGGATTCCTTTGTATTATGCCCACTATATTTAGAATGACCTTTTCACCATCCCCTTCTAATGTAAAGCCTCATTTCCTTTGAGATCTAACTCAAATTTCTTTGAAAATCCAGGTGCCAATGTTTTTTTTTTTAATCCAAGTCTGAATTCTTATAGTTGTTTAATCTATTATTTCATCATTTGTTTCACCTCCCCTCCATTTCAGTCATCTACTAGTATGATTTGTACCATATAATCACTTAAAATTACTTTACATCACAGATATTAATTTCCTGTCTAGATTATTGCAACTTTCTCATAATTGTTCTCCCCACCCTTTCCCCGCTTTGGTCTCTGCCTTGATCTATACTAAAACACCAATACCAAAATCATTATCTTAAAGCACAGACCAGACAAAATCATTCTTATTCAAGAATCTTCAATGGTTCATTGCTGCCTCTGGGATTAAATACAGACTTTTCAGCTTGACATTTAATCAGATTCATGGTCTGGTTCCAGTCTACCTTTCTAGAATTGCTTCTCTTCATTCATTCCTCATTTTAACCCAGCTAGCTTCCTTGTTCTCCATTCACCAAATGTAGTATTCTTATATCCTACTTCTGTCCTTATGTCAAATTGTCCTCTCTTTCTCACTCCCATTTTTTAAGATTCCTAGCTTTCTTCAAGGTTCAACTCAGGTGTCACCTATGGTCCTAATCCCTCTAGTTACTTGTGCTATCTTCCTTCTCAAATGGTATTTTTTTAAACTATCTGGTAGCAGTACCAAGAGAACATTGGATACAATAAAAGCAATATTGTTTTAAGAACAACTTTGAATGAATTATTCAAATTATTTTGACTGTTATAAATAACCAACTTAACTTCAAAAAATGTCCAATGTCTTGAAGGTATTAAATTACTTAATAAATGCCTTTGAATTGAATTGAGTTGAAATTTTTTTTATTTTTATTTTTGCCTTTTGGAGGGCAATTGGGGTTAAGTAATTTGCCTAAGGTTACAGGGCTAGGTTGTGTGTGTGTGTGTGTGTGTGTGTGTGTGTGTTAATTGTCTGAGACTGGATCTGAACCCAGGTCCTCCTGACTCTGGGGCCGGCACTTTACTCACTGTGCCACCTAGTCACCCCAATTGAGTTGAATCTTGAATTATATAATTCTCTTCTCTGACCATATTCATCAAACTGGCTAATGCCCTCATTCCAACTTTGCATACTCTTTGTCATTGTAGCATCTTCTACTAACTTGAATCTTCAGCTTTTCCTATCCCTTACCTATACTTTCAACTTCCCTTTCCACCTCAAACCCCACCTAGTCTGAACCCTACAGCCACCTACCCCTTTCAAGGCTACTTGACTTAGAATGTTGTTTTGTCCATCTGTACCCACTTTCAAAATCTCCATACCTAAGTAAACCTCATTTTTTGTTCCTTTCTATTTTCCTGTTCCAACCATGTCAAACATTGCTGAAGAAAAGCACAGAACCAGGTTGTATACTTCTTTGTTGCTCAGTCATTCAGTCCTGTCTTACTCTTTGTGACCCCGTGAGCCATAGTACACCAATGCTGTCTATGGGGTTTTCTTGACAAAGATGCTGGAATGGTTTGTCTTTTCCTTCTCCAGTGGATTAGGGCAAACAGAAGTTTGCCCAGGATCACACAGCAGCTAGTAGGTGTCTGAAGCCAGATTTGAACTCAGGTCTCTCTGAGTGTAGCTGTCTCTATAGATATTTCTATTATATAGCAACAATATCTAATTTTAGCACAGCCCAGCAATCCAATTATTTTGCTGCTTATGGACTTACTATTGAATATACTGCAGTAACTTTTCCTACCTTTTCCAGTTTCTTCAAACCTTTAGTGAGTTGCATGCGCTCCTTATGTTTTGTTGATGACATTGCCTTCTCTTTTACTATGAAGATAAGAATCCATTTTTTGTGAGAGTCCTCAACAACTTCCTTCTTCCCCTCAAGTCACTTTATATTTTCATCTGTCTTCTCCTGTTTCCCTCTTCTTTCAGAGAAAGTTATCCTTTGCTATTGCCAAGGCTAACAAAATCCAAAACATAACAGATAGTCATCAAATACCTATTCTGTGTCTTCTCAGCAATGCAAGGTTCTAAGACAACTCCAAAAGGCTTATGATGCAAAATGCTATCTACAATCAGAGAAAGAATTATGGAATATGAACGCAGATTTAAACATCTGTAGTGACAAGAAAGGAAGTAGTTTACACCTTGTTTCGGCTATTGAATTAACAACTTGTTTCAGTTCAAGTTTCTTTTGAGCCTTGTATCAAGTTTGTTAAGAAACAGAATGTGTGAACCCCACAACTTGCGAACTTCTGGGGAGGAGCTGTGCCATATATAAGGAAGAGCACAAGCTAGACAGTCAAAACTTCTTGGGATGATCATCTGAGGGCTGGGCTGCTGGACTAGAACTTCTGTTGTGAAAATGATTTTGATTTTGAGAATGGGAGAAAGTGATTTTGATTTTGAGAATGGAGCCTACAGTACTGAAGACTTGCGAGTGACTGCCAGAGCTGCTGAGCTGTTGCTGAGGACTTCCAAGGACCAGCTAGAGCTGGCAGAGGAAGCATGACTGTGGTGTTGGTACTTTGTTTGTCTGTGGCTTTGTTAAGCCTTGTCTTCCCAGGAACAGAAACTATGAAGAATTTGAGATGGACTAGACACTGTGAGCTCCAATGTGGAGCAGGAACTACACAGAGCTGGACAAGGAACTGGGAGATGTCTGCCTTTGATCTCAGGTGGCAGTTGGTTAGATTCAGATGGCTGCTGGGACAATGGAAGCTAAAAGCCTGCCCCAAGTCAAGATGAAAAGACCTTTCCATGGGTACTAAGTAGTGATGAAATTGTAATTTACTTGTGACCAAGGGGGGGATGGCCTGTGTATTTTCCACTACCCCTTAAGAGAGTACTGAATAGTGACTAATGACTGAGTAGTGATTGATGATTGAATAGGGACTGATGACTGAATAGTGACTGATTTGTAACTTAGTGTGCCCTATGTGTGGAAGACTTTGACCTTTTGTACTTTATGATTGAATGATTGAGTTATTAAGTGATTGACTGACTAAATGATTGTACTTTGCTCAAAACTATGTGACCACTTTGGTGAAAACTGTGGCCATTTTAGTGATAAATTCTTGAGTTGTGACATTGTAAATGCTGTATTTTGATTTTCTGTGATAAGCTGTAACATTGTCAATGCTCTACCTTGATTTATTGTGAATGTTTTGCTCTGATTTGTTATTGAATAAATAGAGTATTCACTATACTATGTAATCAGAATCTTGAAAGCTGTTCACAGCAGCCGTCCTCTTGAAAGCTGTTCATATGTGGCTTTACAACATCTTATTAGCTTTCTCTCTCCTTTTTGGTTTTGTTATATTTTGTTTCTTATTTCTTGTGGTTCATTCCCTTGGTTATAATTCTTTTCAACATGACTAATATGAAAATATGTTAAATGTGAATGTATTTATAGAGAGAACCTATATCAGATTACACATTGTCTTGGGGAGGGGGAAAGAAAGAGAGGGGGAGAAAATTTTAACACTCAAAAGCTTGTGGAGGGGCAGCCAGGTGGCTCAGCGAGTAAGAGCACCACCTCCAGTGTCAGGATGGCCTGGGGATCAAATCTGGGCTCAGATACTCAGCACCACACCCAGAAATAACTGGCCATGTAACCTTGAGCAAGTTACTTAACCCCCCACTTGCTTTAAAAAAAAAAAGCTTGTGGAGCTGAATATTGTAAACTATATATATATATATATATATAACTATAAACAAGTAAATGAAAAGAGTCATTAAAAAAACACCTACTCTGTGAAGGTACTATGCTAAGCAATGATAAAATATGGCAGTTGGTCTCAGGGAATTTAGACTCTAGTAGGTGGGAGGGAAGCTGGGATATACGTGCAACAATAATAGCTTTTATATGGTGCTTACATATACAGTGCTTGCCAAGCACTGTACTCAGCAGTTTACAATGATTATTTCATTTGATCCTTACAACAATCCTGGGAGGTAGGGGCATTATTATCCCCATTTAATAAAGAAGGAAACTGAGGTAAGCAGAGGTGAAGTAACTTTCCCAAGTCACAGGGTTAGTAAGTATCTGAGGATGGATTTAAGCTCAGTTCTTCTTGACTCTAGGTCCAGCCCTCTACCCATTGCACCACCTAACTGTTCTGATATAAAATAGGATGAAGGGAAATAGTGGGAAAAAAGAGATCTGAACAAAAACACTGTAGGAAAATTGGAGGAAGAAGAGAATTTTTTTTTTAAACAGGGAAGGTGAGAGGATGCTACATAGAGGAGCTGAAATGAAAAGAGCCTTGAAAGAAGAAAAACCTCCCAAAGGTAGAAATGAGGAGGACCTGCTTTCCAGATGTGGAAATGGACAGGGGACAAATCATGCTCAGTTCACAGAAGAGATAGCAGTTCATATTGACTGGAAGTCACAAAGGAGCATAATGTGAAATGAGTCTGGAAGCCAGATTGTAAGGGTCTTAATTGTTAGGCTAAAAGATTTATATTTTACCTTAGACATAAGACAGAACCAGTGAAGACTTTCAAGCAGGGGAGGGATGTGTCTGCTCCTAAGGCTTTGAAAGATTCCTTTGACAGCTGGGTGAAATATGGATCAGAAACAAGTGATGAGGGAGAGGAAGCATCAAAGATGACTTTAAATGTTGAACTTGGGGAGATTCAGATTTTGAAATTGGAGAGGGGAAGGTAGTGTCATTAAGAGAAATGGGTGGGTTTAGGGAGAAAGATGATGAGTTCAGCTTTTGACATTTTTAGATGCTACTGGACCATTCAAGTGAAGAGAAATTTAGAAGCTGGTTCGAGATATGGAAGTAGAATTCAGGAGAGAAATTAGGATTGGATTGATGTTCTTACTCTCTCTCTCTTATCTCTCTCTCCTGTGTGTATGTATAGCTTTTATTTAATTTTGATATATCCCCCCCAAAACATACATATATATGCATATGTAGATACATGTGTGTGTATATTACATATGTTTTATACACACACATAAATGTATGATCTATATAGCAGTCATAATATAAATTCAAGGAAAATAGTTGTTACCACCAATGTGGAGGTGGAGAACATGGAGAGAAGAGTAAAGGATCTAAGACCTTTTTGCTTTGTCCATCTCTTCCCAGATTATCCCCATTTTCACTCCATCCATTAGCTCATTTTTTTCTTCTTTAATATCAATTTCATACTTTCACTCTGACTCTAAGTACTCAACTCTCCTGTATCATGAAAGGGAAACAAGATTTCCATTAGACTCTTTAATCCTTGTTTTTTCATCTTATACACCACTTTCTACTTTCAAATTTCGTAGGGAAAGCAGAATGTGTTCAGTTTATGGGTGTGGTGAGTGAGGACAAAGGTCACTAGCCTTTGCAGTTAGATGACCCACTAATCCTTTTTTGATCTGCACAGGAGAAGGGTATCATGGTGGGGATATGCAATTTCACTAGGCTACATTTCTACTTGAGGAAGCAGATTCCTGAAGTTCTTTGCCTTGGGAGTGGTAGGTGGGTATGAGACAGGACATCTAAAATGCAGTTCTATCATGTCAGAGTAGAGTTTAATGGAGTAGCTTTTCCTCACCAAGAAGAGCCATATAGCACCACCCTCCTTTTTACCCCACCCTGTATATATGGAGGTAGATCTGACTGATAGGTGTATAAACCTCCTCAGCTAGAGAGTGCTTTATAAACAAAAGCATCCCTCTCTCATCATGGAATGGACATTGGGTGACAGTAAAGATAGCTAGCTAGCTAAAGGCCAGTTGGAGTGATGATGTAATGCCTAGCAGGGAGAAATTGAGTGGGTCTACATCAGAGAATAATACTCAGTGGGAAGTAAATACAACAGAGATATTTTTCTCTTCTGCTTATCTGAACCAAACTTGGACATCCTTAACACACAGCATTCAGATGTATTTTATCATTCTTTCTGTATTGTTGTAGTTTGTTGTCTATGATGCGTTTCTGATATTGCTTATATCACTGCATCAGTTTGTAGAAATCTTCCCATTTTCTCTTAACTCTTTATATTGACATTTTTTTAAATACCACAACAATATTGATGGTCAGTGAATGATATCTATAGTTTACCAGTCTAAAACCTTATTAAAAATTGTAAATGAAGCTATGTTGGCTATTCATGATAACCACTTCATTTCCCAGCTGTTCAATCTGGATAAGTTAAGTTTTGGGGCTTTTAGATTTCAGAATCTATCTTCTTTATACTCTTGATAATTGGGACATTTGACTTTCTCCAATATTATCATAATGCCATCAGTTTGTTACCTTTCAATTAGAATTTACAGTGACTTAACAATCACATTTTCTAGTTCTTTCATTACTCAAGAATGTAGTGGATCACTCTTTTTCTGACTGCAATCATGGCAGGTGTAGAATAAAAGAAGCTACCACCCATTCTGGAATCCCTTCTGAAAAGGTGAAAGGCTTTTGCAATACTGAAGGTCAAATGCTGAAGAAGAAGATGACTACAAAAAAGCTCTGTAAAATACGGAGAAAAGTTATCTGTGAAAAAAATTAAAGCCTATCATAAGGAATACAGAGAAATGCAGAGAAGTGAAATCCAGCTGGCCAGAATGGCATGCAAAGCTGGCAACTACCATGTACCTGATGAACCCAAGTTAGCTTTTGTCATCCGAATCAAAGGTATCAATGGTGTTAGCCCAAAGGTCCAAAAAGAAAGTATTACAGCTTCTTCGTCTTTGCCAAGTCTTCAATGGCACTTTTGTTAAGCTTAATAAGACTTCAATTAACATGATGAGGATTGTGGAACCATATATCACATGGGGTTACCCAAACCTAAATTCTGTGAATGACTTAATTTACAAATGTGATTTATGGCAAGATCAAGAAACAGAGAATTGCCCTGATGGATAATGCCCTTATTGCTAAATCTCTTGGTAAATATGGAATTATTTTCATGGAAGACTTGATCCTTGAGATCTACATTGTTGGCAAGCACTTCAAAGCTGCCAACAACTTCCTGTGGCCCTTCAAATTATCTTCTCTATGAGGTGGAATGAAGAAAAAGACTACCCATTTAGGGGAAGATGGTGATGCTGGTGTAGCAGCAAGCACCCCAAGCGTCCTCAGGGTTGCTGTCACCCAGGTTCTTGGATCTGCTTTGATAAAGGAAAGCAACTCAAAATGGGTTAACAAGCTTACTTTAATCAGTCTGACATATATCGTTTACCTTGTTCAGGGGAAAAAGGTCAGCACCACGAACTTCAAAGTATACAGGCAGAATTATCAAGACAGAAACAGATCAAGTAGACAGCTTTCCAAACTGTTCAGCCATTATATCCATACCCAATCAACATCTGGGTTTCAACATCTGGGTTTTTCAAAGCCGGGGGGGGGGTGGGGAGGGGGGGCTCCAGACAACAGCTTCCCAGAATCCATATCAAATCACAGAACACTTCTCAAAGTGAGCCCCCAAAACAAAGCCTCACATCAGGGCTTATATAGCCCTATCCTGGCTCAGAGAATGTAACAACCTTATTAACCCACTGGCCAATCAAGAAGTATTTACTGAAAAACAAGCCTCCCACCCCAGGCTCCAGGTGCACTTTAGCCTAGGGGCAGGGAAGATCTTTAAAATTTACATTCCCATTACAGCTGGTAACTGGGAATACCAGATCAACAGGATTATTAGAAGAATAAAGTAAAGATATCTACACCTGATTATTTTTCTAATGGTCTATTAATAAAAATGCCTGAAACAACCAAGAAACAGACAAAAAAGAATGGAGTGGATCTGTGCCTGGTGATATGAATTCTCTAATGGCAGCTAGGTGTTCTCTTAATACTTTCCAAGGCTCTTGGCTATCAGCCATTTTTTATCTGTCCCTTCTAGTTCAAAGATAACTCTCTTGGTAGGGGAAAAAGTAAGAAAAACAATGGGTGAGTAGCTCTACTCTCTCCCTCCTGTTATTTGCCATCATTTTAGCCACCACAAGCAATGTTTGCACATCTTCCTTAATCTTCCTCTTTCCTCCAATGAATCTTGAAAAGGTATCCCTTTTCAAGTATCTTTGACTTATTCTGCTCTTGCCCCTTTTGATCTTTGGTAAACTCCTGTCTTTTTTTTTTTTCCTACTCATCAGAATTGTTCTTGTATCTTTAGAATTTATTCTTGGGAGTTTTGTCCTTGTAGAATTTTAGTCAATGGAATGTAAGGATATTAGGGCCTTTTTTCCCCCTGAAATCTTATAAATTAGCTTTTCTGTCATCTACTGTGCATTCCATAGTATGCCTGACTTTGGTTTCCTGACCTAATAAGACTTTTTCAGATGGAGTGGTAACTAAGCATTACTAACTGGTAAAAAAACAGATTCAAAATAGCACATTTCCTTTTTGATTTCACAACTTTTTGAAAGATATAATTATCATTATGGCAAGTCAAAAAAGTATTAGCTCTTCTATTGTTAGAGATACAAGGTAAGTAACTTATTGCTTCTATATCACGCCTCTTTGTCACACTTAGGAATTTGTTTCCTGAATTCCCGAATTTTATTTCCTCTTCTGTCCAGGTGATCTTACATAGTAAATTCCAATGAAAATGTTTCTCCCTCCCTCTCTTTTTTTTCTTTACCCAAATTATCTTCATTATAATTCTCCCTTCCAGTTCTTAGATTTCCTCACAAGAGTCTATCTTATTATATAATGGTATTCTACCCAACCCTGACTTTCTTTTTAACCTATCCTTTTCTTTTCCATAATGCATACCCTTCCAGAGAATATATTTGATTCAAAAATTTTATCCCACCAAATATCAATGATATTTATGGGTTCAAATTTGTCTACTTGTTTTAGGACTTTTGGCTATCTTACTTGTTACTTATACTTTATGCGTTTATTAAGTGCTCATTGTTGAGCTTTTCAGTATAGGTACCTGAGGCCATGGATTTTTATCAAATCCTTTCTTAGACATTACCATCTGTGAAGTTAGAAGCTTCTTGACTAGTCTTCCGACCTTGTAGCTACCCTGTTAACAATTTTTTTTTGTATAAAGAGGCAGTTTTCTGTCTAACCCTTTCAAGTTTTGGAATAGTATATTTAAGTATAACTTAAATTGTCATAAGATCCCAATACCATTCTAAGCATCTTATTGAGCTGTTATAAACTCCCCAAATTTGCTTTATATATTTAAAACACTTTCCTTTAATTGTCATCAGTGATAAAATATAGTTATGTGTATACACACACACACATATACATATATACACATACATTCATGTGTGCATGGTAAAGAAGGGCATCATGGTATGATAGGATATTGGAAAGCATATTGGCCTTAACAGTTAGAAGATCTGAGTTCATATTCAGGCTCTGACACTTGCTAGTTGAGTATCATTTAATAATTCACTTACCTTCTCTTAAATTTGATTTACTCATCTGCGAAGATGGAATGATACTGCTTCTACTATTTGCTTTGAATTGTTCTGAGGGGAAGTCTTTGTAATTCTTTAAAGAACTATATAAATGTGAACTGTCTGCTATGGAACTAATCAGTGGATTTAGACAAGCTAGGCCTCTACTGTCTTATCCTGCTGTTGATTCATATTTGCACATCTTATGCTTTCTGTTACATTGCAATAGTAGAGGAGAAAATTCCCTTTGGGTACTAGAAAGAGTATATTTCTAAATCCCCTTATGTTATGGCAGATATCATGTCTCTCCACAGGATGAATGTCCACTGGTAAATTCAATGAAAACATCAACCAAACTAGTTATCCGCCACTATATAGAATAAGAACCATCCACAATGCCCAACAACCAAAGAACAGATGTTTGCTGAATTTTTGTCTTTCAACCACCTGCATTGCTATCATATATATATATATATATATATATATATATATATATATATATATATATATGTAATACAGCCTTAGAAGTAAGAAGCAAGCTGAAGCAAGGCAAAACATTTTACTCTTATGTTTCTATTGTGAATCCTGATCTACTCAAAAGATCCTTATAAATACTTCTTCTGAAGGACTGACACTTGGAGTTGCCTCAGGGTCATTATGAGTTCAGGAATATACATCTTTATTTAAAGCATTTTTCCCATTCTCTCTGAGCAATGGAGCTCTTCTTTTCTTGGTTATTGTGAAATGGGATTGTGGAAATTGAGGAATAAGATTTGTTATTTCACTGAAAGAGCTGTATTTCTTGGAGAATAAATCATTGAAAAGAGCCATCAATTCCTCATACTCACCTAATTAATGCAGCTTGAGACCCATATTATTTTAAAGTTCCTGGCTCCTTCCATTCCCTTCCCAAATTTTCTTTTTTTTTCTTTTTCTTTTTTTTAATAGACATGTCTCAGAGATTTATGAAGCTATAGCTGAGGTATTAGACTACATAAGGAAAAATATGTAAGAATTCCCATGTTGTCCCTGACCAATTGTCTGCCCAACCGAGTCTTCTGTCAATGAAAAGAAGAGATAAGAAAATAATTTGAAATTAATTCATATTAAACTTATTTAATGGAACCAATCCTATTTGACTGTACCAACGCACATATTGTGATATAGAAGAAATTTACTATATTATTTATATAACCCATTGTGGAACATATGTAAAAATTGCAAAATAATCCCAACATTATACTTTTCCTAATGGCATTTCTGAGGCTTTCTAGTAGATCTATATCCATTATCCCTAGGGAATTTAATAGCATAGCAATTCATTTATTCAGTTCTCAGCTATCTGGCAATCTTACCAGTAAAATTACAAAAAGGCATCCAACTTAATATATACATGAATTGGAATCTCCTCTCCAATATCCTCAAGCAGTTGTCATCAATTTTCTTCTTAAAGACCTCAAGTGATCTAGAATTTACTAATTTCTGGGTTGTTGCATTACAGTTTCGAGCAATTCTAATTTTTTTTTTTTATCCCCTTATACCTAACCAAACTCCTTCTTCTTTCTGTAACTCCTATCTGTTACTACTAGTTTTGTCAATTAGGGCCCCAAAAGGTAATGTAATGCATCTTTTTGAGAATATAAAGATACTTATCACGCTCTGCTAAATATTTCCTTCTTCAGGATAACCATCCTTAGTGTCTTTGAAATATTCCATTTCTCATAGTCCTCTGTCCTCTCATTCCTGTCTCATTCCCCTCATCATTACCTCTTTCAGTTTCTTAATATTCTTCCTAAAACATGTTGCCCAGAATTGAATGCAATATTTCAGATATGGTCTAGCTGGGAAATGTGCCTAGAGATTGTATTAGATCCTACTTCTTTTTCTTCCCCCTTCCCTTCTCCATTTTCCTCCTCTTCACCTGTGTCCTTCCCCTTCCTTCTCTTTCCCTCTCCTCCTTCCTTTTTTTTTTTTTTTTTTGTAATTGTGAGGTGAAAAAAGCTGGAGAGGCAGAGTTTCTGGACATTTAATCAATTTGTTAATTAAGCTAGCAAATAATCAATAAATAAATTTTATCAATAATCAAAGACAAAAGAGGAGATCATCTAATGCTTAAATACCTTTGGAAAAGTGATTGCCCCTGACAGATTGAAAGTAAACTTGATTTGTGAACAATCAATGAGGGAGTAGACATATTAATGAGGAGGCTGGGCAAAAAGTCTTCAGCTCCTCCTGTTGAGAAATTGACTAGATCTGGAAACTCAGCTTCCAGCTCTCCAGACAAAAGAATCTGTCTCCACCCAGACCACTTTCACCTCTAGCAATCTAGGGAAAGGGATACATTTGTACTAAGACCACTTAACTTTAACAATAGTTGGGGAGTGAGAGGCTGGTTCAAAGGTATGAGTCCAATGCTTTAGGGCTGGAATTCACCTGAGGTTTGATTCTATTTATACATTAATCAGAAGTAAACTCTCCTAGTTACCGTAGGTGAAATTCTGCTCAAGATAGAGGAGAACTTTCCTGGAGGCTTAGGCCAATCTCATTATCAACTTTGTCCTTCAGAGGCTCACTGACCTGGAAGGATTGGACTTTGAAGGAAGAAGTAAAAAGAGAAAGAAAAACCCTGGATCCCTATATTAATAATTGAGTATTAGTAATATTTTTTCTCAGTTGGTACACTCTACTATTGATTCACATTGAACATGTAGTACACTAAGACACCCAAGTCATAAATGGTTATGAAATTATACCTCCTGTATTATATTTGTAGAATTTTTTTTAATGTCAAAGTGTAAGACTTTGTATTTCTGTCTATAAAATTATATTATTAGACTTCACTTATTTGTCTGTTTTTTTAATTTTATTTTTTCATGAAATGTATTTTCTATTTCTTTCCATCTATCCCCATGGAAACTCATATGGTAAAACCTCCCTTCTCCAGAACTCAGCTATTTGTCAACCTCATCTATAAAATTATGGAATCTTAGAGTTGAAAGTAATTTCAGAGATCACCTCTAATTATTGATTTCCTTCATAAAAACATCCAACCAGACAAGGTACAACTGAGTGTCATTTGTCACTCCACTTCTCTGTGCTGACTATAGTCCATTAGTCAGGGCTCTTTGAATTGAGCTCCTCAAACAGTTTCAAATTTGCCTTCCTGTATCAATTAGTCTAAATTCCTCGATCTTAGCCATACTGATATCATTAGAGACTTTGTCAAACGCCTTTTTAGGTATCATTTGGGTATCCATAATGTTTTCGATATTAATGATTACTAGTCTATTAAGCTTGTTGGAGAAAATAGGAATTAAAAAGGAAGGAAGGAAGGAAGGAAGGAAGGAAGGAAGGAAGAAAGGAAGGAAGGAAGGAAAGAAAGAAGGAAGGAAGGAAGGAAAGAAGAAGGAAGGAAGACATGATTGTTCTTAATGAACTTAAATTGTAGTTATCACTGCTTCCCTTTCTATTTGATGAGAAGCTGACCTTTTACAAATACATTCTAGAAATCTGCCAGGCCTCAGGCAAGTTTGCCAGTTTCGAATATGAAGCATCTACTTTCTTTCTTTTAAAGAAATGGGCTATTTGCCTTTGTTCATCTTGTAATAACTCTTCTGTTTTCTGCAAATGGTATCATATAATGTTATCATATAATGCAGAATTTGACCAAAATCCAGTAAATGAGAAAACAGAAAAGACACACCAAAAGCAATTGAGTTATGAAGTTCAAGTTTTAAGCTGATGTCCATTGTACAAGATGATTCCTTCAAACTCTAAATTAAAGCCTATTTGCTTTTGCTTTTCAGACAATTCCAGTTATCACTTATGTGGTTTCCTGGTCAGTCAAAATTTGATACAACAAATTAGAACCCAGTAAAAGTGCTATTAGAGATAGATTCCTTGATAGCAGTGAAAAGTGACAGTCTCAGGAATTTCTTAAGTAAGTATAAAATTATTGGATTTGATAATCTTTAAGATCTTTTTTTTAGCATTTAGTCTACAATCAAAGATAAAAATTGTATAATATTCATTTTAGACTCAGGGATAGATATAATATATTTTTTAAAGAAAAAACTAATCAAAAATATTTTGCTTTTCAAAGGTAAAAACACTCAGATATTTTAAAGTTTTGGCTAAGCAGTTTGTGGAGAGCTAAAGTTATATTGGGTTGCCTTAGAAAATTCTAAAGATAGAAACAAAATAAAGTTTCCCTATATGAAAGATAGAGATAGTGGAAGTTTAGTTTAACTTAGCTGGGAATGTAGCAGCTGACCTCTACCTCATTCCCTTCTTCTTCCTATAGGTAGTACTATTTTAGTCCACTTAAAGATTCACACTTTGCCCCTGAAAGGGTAATATAAGGGTGTGTTCTGGAGCCTGTTCTAACAGATTAGTTAGATTTTTTTCCAGTTGTTTTTACCAACATGTCTGACTCTGTGACTGCATTTGGGTTTTCTTTGCAAAAATACTGAAAAACACAGGGCTGGGTGGCTTGGTGGATAGAGCACCTGCCCCATAGCCAGAACTTGAGATAAAATCCCACCTCAGACACTTACTATCTGTGTGTTCCTATGCAGGTCACTTAAATTGTCTCCAAATAAAGAAAACAAAAGCCAAAGATACTGAAGTGATTTGCCATTTTCTAATCCAGTTTATATTCCAGATAAGTAAAATGAGGCAAAGAAGGTTAAATGAATTGCCCATGGTCACACAACTAGTATGTGTCTGAGGCCAGATTTAAACTCAGGAAGATAAGTCTTCCTGAATGGGGGCCCTGTACTCTATCCATAGCACCACCAGCGGAATTGTTAAATTTTATTTTTGTTGTTGTTATTATTAAAATGGTAAATCCAACTGCTAAATTTCAGTGTGAAATCTACATCTTAGAAATCAGCAAACCTACAAATCAGGGCTTGGTTTATTGTTGTCTAGATTCAAGAATGTGATGATACAGATGAAACTTAAAAGTATGTGGTGGATTCATTTTTTCTTTAGAAAATCAATTTTTTTTAATTGATTTGTTTGTTTCCTTTTAGTTTACAGGATTCGATTCCACAATTCACATTTTGTTTTCACATTTTGTCCCCTTCCCTCCCCTCCCCCCCCCATGGCGGCATATAGTCAAGTATCTGTAAATACTTTCACATTATACATTAGTCAGGTTATAAAGACAAATTGTATCAGATGGAATGAAAAATGGTAAAGAGGACATAAAACCAAACAAGAGAAGGAAAAAGATCAGATATTTTGCTTCCACCTGGATATAAACTCAGTTCTTTCTAGTTCTTTCTCTGGATGCACATATTTCTCTCCATCATGAGTCTTTTGGGATTGACTTATATCACTGCATTGCTGAGAAGAGTCCAGTCTATCAAAGTTGGTCATCACACATACATTGTGTCTGTAACTGTGTACAAATTTCTCCCAGTTCTACTCTTCTCACTCAGCATCAGTTTGTATAAGCCTCTCCAGGTAAATATGAAGACCGTCTGCTCCTCATTTCTTATAGAACAATAGTATTCCATAACATGCATATACCACAACTTGTTCAGCCATTCCCCAATTGATGGGCACCCCCTTACTTTCCAATTCTTTGCCACCACAAAAAGAGCTGCTATAAACATTTTTGTACATATGGGTCTTCCTCCCCCTTCTATGATCTCTTTCGGAAGAAAATCAGTTGTTAAACACTTACCAGTACACTTTGGATATCTGAATCCATAAAGTACCTCATGGTTCAACATGAAGTTTCTCTTGCTGATGGTCCTCCATATTTTTGTTTACTGGCCCCTCATCCCCCTACAACTTTCTGGTTATATTAACTTCCTTCCTTCCTTCCTTCCTTCCTTCCTTCCTTCCTTCCTTCCTTCCTTCCTCCCTCCCTTCCTTCCTTCTTGAAATCGGGATTACGTTCAGAGTCACCATAGCTTGTAATTGTCTGAGGCTAGAGCTGAACTCAGGTTCTCCTGACTCCAGGACTTGTGGTATATCCCCCTTTCTTAATATATGCTCAGAACCTCAACTCTTCCCAGTCCAAAAGGCTTCTTATTTTTAACTGGATAACTAATTCCTCCAATACCCCAGGAGTTGGAGGTCTGCCCTGAGCCACCTGCTACTAGTTCATCAACCTCCCTCCACCTGCACTCCTTATACAAATCACCTGATTGTCTAGACTTGCAGTCACAGTATCTTGATGCTGTGTTCTATCCAATTGATGATGTCCACCGCTGGCCGCCTAATTCCATCTACTTGTAGCCTGCTGATAAAGTCTCCTGGTGCTTGACCCCCTTGTTCAGTATCAGGACTTTCTGGTCTTACCTCTTTTACCCCAGGGCCAAAATTTAATCTCTGGATGCTGGCATTCTCTGATCTGAAGGTCTGATCACTTGGTCACTGGTCCCATTAGGAAACCTGAGTAGTAAGAGTAACTATTCCATGAGATTTTTCTTTTTAATTGCCTTGTCTGGTTTTCAGTAAAGTGGATGGATTTTATTTTCCTACTGGTTGATTAGAGAATAGGTACTGGACCTATGATTTCATTAGTATAAGGAACTCCTACAATACAGGCTGGCACCCACCTTCTCAGCAATTTAGAGCTGTGGGTAGCTGCCTAGAGCATGATCTGACTGATAGGACTTAGATCCTCAGTTTACATGGAAAGTAAACAGCGGAACCAGGATTAAAGGCAGCTGTGGAGTCATAGAATCCTAGATGGAGAGCTGGAAGGGACGTTAAAAGTCACCTCCTCCAACCTTCTGATTGTAATATAGAAGATGGACTGAGGCTCCTGTGAGTAAGTGACTTGTTCAAAGTCACTTTGCTGTTCTTTAGCTAATTGTTTTAGAAATATTTTCAATGGGGAGGTTTATGTAACAAAGTAATTTTGTATGAGAATACAGGACTTCTCAATTGTAACTTTGTACATTACCCCCCCCCCCCCCCCCCCACACACACACTAAAGGATTCACTGAGTATGTTCCCAGAGTGTGTGATATGCCCCCTAAGGGGGCAGCAGAACTATCCAGAAAGGGATAGCGGTAGCCTTCGGTGCTAATCCACCAATTGGTGGATGTTGAATTAAAGTAAGGGTGCAGTGGAAGCATCAGAAAAGAAGATGAGAAAATTTTGAAAAACCTTTTCTACATGTTTCATTTGTTGTATAACAAGAGTTAATGTCATAGTGATTACATTATTTTCCAAATAAACAAAAAATGCAAGTTATAACCAGTTATAATATAACCGATCAGTGGTCAAGCCCATGACAGGTCTTAACAAGCAGTGTTGCACATTGTCCAGAAGTCTAGCATGCATTGAAGGAATACGTGCATGTAATGACTTGTTTATGAATAATACTATACAGTTATGTGACACAACATTTTATCATCAAAATTTCAATGCAGGAAAAAATCCCCCACAAATTTACAATAAATTATTAAATTCAAGATGAGTCATTGAAAAAATTAGTTTTTTGAAATGATGCAAATAAAAAAAAAACATTAAAGGATCAAAGAGTAAATTTCCAGGGGGGTAAGGTGAGGGGGCTGAGTAAGTTTTTTTATAAAGGGAACAGTAGGTCAAATAAGGTTGGGAACCTTTGGATTAAAGGATAGATCTATATTTCTATATATTGTGTATGTGTGTAGACACAAGTGTGTATATATATTTTCACTCTTTTTGTGTGTGTGTATGTATGTATGTGGATATATGTGTGTATATTTATGTGTGTGTATGTATGTGTGTGTGTATATACAACTAACCACCCTGTTCATTTCCTTGTCATATGCCCTGCCATTATATATATCTTTCTTCTTCCTGCTTTCCATTTCTTTCTCCGGGCACAAAAATTAATAGTACCATGGATCTTTTCTAGAACATTCTAATTGACTCCACTATGGCTCTGATCTTCTCTGTAATGACCCATACAAAATACTCTTCCCTAGCCACCCCTGCCTCCTATGTGCTGTCTCCCTCTCCTTTAATACAAGTTCCTTGAAACTACAGATTGTCTTATTTTGTATTTGTAACCATAGTGATCAGTATGGTGCTTGGCATGAATAAGTACTTTATAAATGTTTCATAAAAACTTAGAAAACCACATATTATCATTATCTCTGTTCTATTGTATTTTTCTTTCTTTTTCTTTTTTTTAATCTTTCCCAATTACATTTTAATCCGGTTCAGGTAGCAGTTGGAAGTATTGCAGCCTGTAATGTGGCTTGTGGTTTTCTAAGTTTATATATGGCTATAGGCACCTTATAGATGGTTTAGTGGTCCTACTTCTATTTTATTTTATTTTATCTTAATTTATAGAATCAAACAAACATTTCCATAATATAGTACAATAAAAAAAGATGATTGTGGGTACAAATCTGCTATGGACAACTTGCTATTCCTTTCAAATATTAAAGAAAATTATTGTATAAATTTCTTTTTTTCTTTCATCCCTCTACCACCCTAGAGATGGCTACCACTAGACATAAATATGTGCATATGTGTGTGTATATTCATATATGTATGTGTATGTATATATGTATATGTCAGTATATATGTGTTTGTGTATATATACATACATATGTAAAGTTATTCTATACAGACTTCTTGTTATCAGTTCTTTCTCTGTATGCAGATAGCCTCTTTCTCCCTATGTCCTTTATAATTAATTTGAATATTTAAAATAGGCAAAAGAACTTATTGGAGTTTAATATTACTGACAGATAAAATGATTGGTCAGAGATCATACAGCCAGGATATATCAGAAGTACAACTTTAAATGAGGACTTCCTGGCTTTGAGGTGACCCTCTATGCACCATGCCATTCTATCTCTTATCAGATGATCAGTGAGATTAAAAAAACAGACTCGGAGTTATGTTTAAACAATTAAATATTATTAAAGAATAATTGGATCAAGATATAGAATGAACCTTAAAGATCATCTAGTCAGCCTAACTTCTTCATTTTAAAAAGTAAGGAAAGAGAGGCTCAGAGAAGGAAAAAAGACTTGACCAAATAGAGAATAAAGAAACAGATGACATTTGTATCCAACACCTCTAACTGCAATGGATAGAATGCTGGACCTGGAGTCAGGAAGTCTCATCTTCATGAGTTCAAATCTGACCTCACACACGTCCTAGCTGTGTGTCGCTGGGCAAGTCACATTACCCTGTTTGCCTCAGTTCCCTCATCTGTAAAATGAAATAGAGAAGGAAATGGTAAACCACTTTAATGTCTTTGACAGGAAAACCCCAAATGGGCTTACGGAGAGTCAGACATGACTAAAAAAACGACTGCACAATAACAACCAGAACCCCTAACTACCAATCCAGTGTTCTGCTTTATTTTACCCTACCCCACTCAATCCTCCCCTCTCCAACCTCTTAAACTCTCCCCTCTACCATACCATACCAACCATACCATACCATGCCATGCCATACCATACCATACCATACCATACCATACCATGCCATGCCATGCCATGCCATGCCATGCCATACCATACCATACCAACCATACCATACCATACCATATTATGCTATATATAGACTACCATACTGTACTGGTTGTGAATAAATGACTATGAAATTCTGTTTAAATTCTTTTCCCAACTCCACAGGATCATAGAATGTCACTAACTCAGCACCATGTCCTTGTGCTTCCCCAAAGGGTGCATCCTTGCATAATTGAGAGTAAACTAGTCATTGTCTGCTCATGGATTCTCCAGGTACTCTGCTTGTCTTTACCTGAAGGTTTTCCCTCAGATAAGCATATCTCACTTTAGCTAGATTTCTGCTCAGGTGGCAGATATATGGTCCCTTTCTAGGCTTGTGATTAGGGGGAGCTAAGGGGTACAGTGGATAAAGTGTTAGACCTAGAGTCAGGAAGATTATCTTCCTGAGTTCAAATCTGTTCTCAGACACTTACTAGCTTTGTGAACATGGGCAAGTCACTTAACCCTGTTTGCCTCAATTTCTAAACTGTAAAATTAACTAGAGAAGGAAACAACAAATATTCTAGTGTTCCTGCCAAGAAAACCCCAAAATGGGCCATAAAGAGTCTGAAACAACTCAGCAATGACAACAAAGGCCTGTGATTGAAATCTTTCTAACTGGGTATTGTTGCTGCCTGATTTTGTGCTCCATTGGTATGGCCTTGGGGAACACAGGGTCATCCTCTATGTCAGGATAAGACGCAGAAGAAGACTTTAGCAGCCTCACATGAGTATTTAAAGGAACAATAATTTTATCAGCTAGCAGAATTTCTCCACCAACACAGGTCTCTACATTTTGTCTGAGGTATATAGATGCTAAAGAACTTGACTAAGGGTCATACAGCAAGATAGTGTCACAGGGAGAGGTATGAACCCAATTTTCTCTGATCCCAAGCCCAGGCTCACACAGCTACTGTCTCTAGTGTAACCACATAACCACACAGGGAGTGTTAAACAGCATATTCTATTCCCAAGAGAGGCCGAGTGCATCTTGTTCACTACAATACAAAGAGCACATAATGCAGGTGTGAGCAGTGTTCACAGACACCCATGGAAAAATGGGTTTTTACTACATTCATTACTCCTTAATGATGGTAATTCCCTTTCCAAGGTAATGGTTACCAGCTATCAAGGAAATATGTAGCCTAGAGTACAGAGCTCTTTGAAGATACCAAAGGATGGACTTCCAAATACAGTTCCTTTTTCAGTTAGAGATTTTTTCCCCCTTTCATGTTGTCTGTTTTTCCCATCCTTTTGGCAGTAAGTAATTGGGAGACTTAATTGAGTTCAGTCGGCTTTGTGTAATTGAAAGAATGGGCTGTTTTTCTAATAGTGCTGTAACTTCTATTTCATCTTGATTCCAAGGTAGCTATTACAGCCACATTTTCTAAAGTTGTTTCCTATCTTCACCTAATCACTTCTCACACTCCTTAATATTGGTTGTGAGAGTTTTTGTGATGGTATTTTGATGGCCTTGTTTAACTTTATTAGTGGGCCATTTGTCAGCTTAGGGAAATGGAAAATGTAAGGTAGAAATCCTTCTTTTCTTTTTTTTCCATTTTTGAAAAATTTGGTCTGCTGATGTACTAGAGCAAAAAAAGTTCCTATCAGATGGAGAGAGAGGTTTCAGACCTTAAACCTATAACTGAATGGAAGATGGAAGGGTATAGAGATGAGTAATGGATTATGGGACAAGGATTTGACGTTGAGTTAGGTGTTTGCTGTACTCTATCTGGGAGACTGTGGAAAAATCAGTTCAGTGATCTGGGTGCCCATGTAGGCTCACAGGACTTAAAACCTCAGGTTATATAGAGAATAAACAGCAAAGCCAGGATTTCAACCAAAGTCATTGGATCATGGAATTCTAAATCAACAGCTCAATGGGTTGTTAAAAGTCATCTCCAAACTTTTTTATTATATAAATGATGACCTGATGTTCAGATGGGCTAAGTGACTTGCTCAAAGCATTCTTTAGGTGATTATTTTCAAAATATTTTCTATGAGAGGTTTATATAACAAAGTGATTTGGTATTTGACTTCAGGACTTCTCTCTTCTAACTTTGTAGAATACACACACATATTATACACACACACACTATATATATATATACACACACTACATATATATACACAAACACATACATATCATATATAGAGACACACATTATATATATATATATATATACACACATACTATATATATACACACATACTATATATATACACACATATCATAGACACATTATTATATATAAACACATATGCTACATATATACACACAAACACACACTGTACATATACACACTATACACATATACTATATACACAGCACACACATACTATGTCTACACACACTATTCATATATACATACTATATACATACACACTATACATATATACTATATATACACAGCACACACATACTATATCTACATACACTATTCATATCTACATGCTATATATACACACTACACACACTATATATACATATACTATATATGCACACATACACATATATGCACACATATACATATATATACACACACACATACTAGATAGATAAATTGATAGCAAGAGAAAGATTCACACACATACACATTCTCTGGCTGTGATTCAGAAAAGCACTTGGTTTAAATGTTGAGGCCATCAATGACCCCTAACTATGACCCCTAACTATTATGTTTAAATGGTTGTCCAGGTGGCCTACATGAAGTAAGTCTTCTACAGAGCCCAGGCACTGGCCAAACTATCTACTTATATTTTTTTCTAGGACATTCCTTTCACCCATCTGCTTTACCCTACTTACAAGCCCATCATCACTTTTCAAGCACCTCATCATTTCTCACTTGGGCTATTGCAATAGTCTCCTGATGGCATTCTCCACTCTCCAATACATTTTCAACATAGCTGCCAAATCAATATTCCTAAAGCACAGGTCTCCCTATATTACCATGCTTCTCAAGAAGTCTCTGTCAGACATTGACAGCCCTTTGTGATATGGCACCTGGCTACCTTTCCAGAATTTCAGATTTTTCTTCCTCTTCACATATGATACCTTCCAGGCAAACTGGCTTACTTGTTTTTGCCCATACATAGGATTCCATATTCAACATCCTTGGACTTGCAAAAATTGTCTCCCCTGCCTGAAATGCTCACCTGCTTTTATCTCTCCCTGCCTCTTCCCCCCTTGAAATTCATTTTAGGCCATATGAGATCATTTTATTCATTCCCCATCTCCCCCATGCTGAATTTAGCATGCATTTCATGGTTTCATAGATTTAGAGCCAGGAAGAAATCTATTCTAAATTTAGGGGAAATCTGGTCTAATCCTTTCATTTTACATATGAGGAAACTGAGACCAGAGAACTTTTAAGTGTTTTGTCTAGACCAAGGGTGGGTGTGGTAGATAGAGTTAGAGTCTGATCTTGATTTTGAAGCAATGTTCCTTTCTACTGCACCATGATGCATATATTTTATATTTACTTATCTCAGTACATATTTTGCCCCACACCTAGCAGACCATAAGTTCTTTGAAGACAGGGACTGTTTCTTACTTGTTTATGGATCCCCAGCACTTAACACAATGCCTCATAGATATAGACACTTAATAAATGTTCATTGAATTAATTAAATTTGAAATAATTATATTTTGGAGGAGAGGAAGGGAAGGTAGAAGAAATATTTTTATATTTTCTCTATGAAATACAAGAGAAAGATTCTTCTCTTGAGCTGTCAATTTTATGCCTTTCCCAGCTCATGTAAAAATAGAAAGTCATCATCATGTACAATGTAGAGAGCTCTTTTAAATGTACCAACTGGGAAAAAAAAGACAGAAAAGCCCCCAGGTATTTTACATTTACTTAAAGCTGCCACTTGAGCCTTTTAAAAATACTTCAAAGGATTTAATTTTTTTAAAAAGACATTTGTAAACCATTATATAACTATCTCTCTTTGGAAGAGATTTGAATAACTACCAAATAACTGTGACAATACACTTTTTGGGTTGGTTAGGAAAATGATTTCTTTATGTTTTCTGACAGAAATGTGTGAATTTTAAATATAAGCTGAACAGAAAGATAGGCCATGTTTGTATGTGAACAGTTTGATTGGATGTGACTGAAAGCTATTTGGCCAGCCTGTTTCCACATAGGCGTGGGAGTGTTAAAGCGCCTGCTTTATTGGGCTCTCCACTTACTGTCATCTTAATGATCTCTAGTGAATTGAATGACTCATTTTAGTAGCTTTTATTCTGACCACATACCTATTCTACTTTAAAGTTTGATTGGTTAATATCACATAGTTTATTATAATATATTTCTTTTCTTTATCATCTTAAAATAGGATTTCAGGGCTCAGGTCATCCTGCTCAGGTTTTCTCGGTATTAAACAGAAGAAGAGAAAGAATCTGATTGATTGAAATGTATTTGTTATTTCCATGTACCCATGATGCCATTGACATGTTGGATAGGGTCCAAGATCTGGATCTGGGAGAACCTGGGTTCAAATTCCACCTATGACACTTATAGGCTGTATGACAGTGGACAAGTCACGTAACCCCTGCCTCAGTTTTCTTGTCTGTGAGATGGAAGAGAGGGTGGAATCAATGGCCTCTGAGATTCCTTCTAGTCCCAAATTGTTGGTCTTATGATGTGGACACCCTTTTCATCTGTGTAGCTGAACATTTATCTGTGTCTTTTCATCCTCTGCACGGTCCCTAGAAGTAACTCATTGGACCCAGAGCAGAAGTGAAAGTCAGGCAACTAAAACACCATTTTCTGTAAGTAAGGGACTGATTTCTCCCATCAGTTATGCAGCAAACTTAGTAGGATAAATGCCTTGTAATAATTTCTTTAAGTCTGAACACTGCTCTCCCCAAGAATTGGGTTTGTACAGGTGAAAGTGCTGCCCCCGGGTGCTGGCAGGGAGCAGCTGTAATGTCTGCTCCTGCTAAATCTTCTCAGCAAACAACCCTCTGTAAAAGCTAACTGATTTTAATTGGTTTTAATTATAAAATTAGAAAGGCCTAAATGAACTGTTGCTGCATAAAGAAAACAGACTTAGAATAATAATTCATACCATAACATTCATATTATAAAAATGAACAATTTTAAGGATTTTTATAAACTGATGAAGAACAAAATGAGACAGAACCAGGATAATGTTTTATACAAAAACAATAATACTGTGAAGACAAAACAAACTTTGAAAGCCTGAAGAACTGTGATTAGTAAAAAGTTACCATTCATAATTCCAGCAGACCAATGATGAAAGAAGCTATCCATGACAGAAAGAAGATGGATTAAAAGTTACGAATTATGTATCCTTTTTTTTTTACACAGCCATTGAAGGAATTTGTTTTGCTTGACTATATATATGTGTTATAAAAATTGTTTTTCCTCTCTCTTTTTCTTTTTTTCCCTTCCTTCCTTCCTTCCTTCCTTCCTTCTTTCCTTCCTTCCTTCCTTCCTTCCTTCCTTCCTTCCTTCCTTCCTTCCTCCCTTCCTTCCTTCCTTCTTTCTTTCCTTCCTTCCTTCCTTCTTTTCCTCCTCCTCCTTCTCCTCCTCCTCCTTCTCCTCCTCCTCTTTCTTTTTCCTCTTCTTCTCCTACTTCTTCTTTCTTCTTCTTCTTCTTCTTCTTCTTCTTCTTCTTCTTCTTCTTCTTCTTTTCTCTTTCTCTCATCCCATCTGCTATGACTGAATGAGATTCATATACTGGTGGACTAACTCGATTAAGATGCCCATCCAGCTGCATCCCATCCATTCTTAACCCACTTGCTTCTCACTTTTGTGATGAAAGATTACCAACAGATAAAGGAAAATACACTCTTTAGGATGGGATCTTTTTTTTTTTTGAGGACACATTAAGTTTAGTCTTACCTAAGAGATTGATAACTTCAATCTGTGTGCTCCTCCTGTTATTCTCCTTGTCCTCATTAGAATGTGGGCTCCTTGAGAGCAAAGAAGGTTGTTTTCCATCTTCATATTCACAGTATCTAGCAGAGCCATGAACATAACAATCATTAAATGAATGTTTCCTTCATTGTTATTATCATATCTTATCATGCCTCTTGTGGCCACAGTCAAACAAAACAGAATAAAATCGTAAATATGAATGTGAACATCACAGTCTAATACTTTAAACTTTATTAGTGAAAAGAAGAAATGGCACTTTATTTTCTTGAAACACATTTCTCTTCCATGCCTTGGAATTTAATTTACAGCAGCCAGGAAGTTTAAACTTCCTAAATAAGACATTGCTCAAAATTTAATGATAGATTCCTCAGAGAGAATCTCAACTCTTTTATAACAGTGAGTCAGAGAATTATATGTTTTCATGGAAAATGAGAAGCTAGGCTGTAGTACCATCATTTATCAATGACCTTACCACTTTGTCTACTCTCCTTTTTTTTACATTTAAGAACTTTGTTTTGTTTGCTTTTCCTTTATTTGTTGTTTAAGACAGTTGTCTTGACTGTCAACATGAACCATATTTGTTATTGCCAGTTTCTCATTTTGCCTTTGTGATTCTGACATTTTAAACTGGGTGAAACAGGAACACGATCATTAAATGTTTGTTTCAAGCTTATACTTTCAGAAAGGAAATAAAGCTTTGTTTTGTTGATTTCTAGATTTAAGAAAGCAATAAAAATGTCAAAAGGCAGATTAAACTTAAAACTCTATTGTGGACATATTTTTTTTCCTCCCTGGGAGCTGATTATTAAACATTTACTGACATACCACTGGTGGATAAGTTATCCCCATTTAGTATTTGGGAGCTAGTATTTGGGCATCTAGGTGGTACAGTAGGTATAATGTCCTACCTGGAGTTAGGAAGACTTATCTTGCTGAGTTAAAACCTGAACTCAGACACTTACTAGCTGTGTGACCCTGGGCAAGTCACTTTACCCAGTTTGCCTCAGTTTCCTCATTTGTAAAATGAGGAGAAAATCATTTCAGTATCTTTGCCAGAAAAAACTAAATGCATTCATAAAGAGTTGGACATAACTGAAAAATGACTGAACAACAAAATTCTATGAATTCAGCTGACCATAACTGTCTTTAGTCTGAAATAACTATGATGCTTTGAGGAAGTGGGTATTCATTTTTTATTCTGAAAATGTCCATATAAGAATTTAGGTACAAAGGCATGCAATGGAGTTATTTAATTAACATAACAGGATATGAGAATGAGACAGAAGCTTAGAGATTATCTAGTCCAGGGTTTCTTAACCATTTTTGTGTGCCATGGACCCCTCTGTCAATCTAGTGAAGCCTATGGACTCCTCAAAATAATGCTTTTAAATGAAAAAAAAAGAAAGTAGGATTATAAAGGAAATTAATCATATTGAAATATGTTATCAAAATATTTAAAGTGCCAAGCTTATAGGCTCTCTGAAATCTATGCACAGGCCTCTGGGATTTGTGGACCTCCGTTTAAGAACTCCTGATGTAGTTCAACAACCTCATTAAACCAATAAGGAAAATGAAAGTCACAGAGGTCAAGTAATGTCTCCCCCCACCATGATTCCATAGCTCATAATATGTGAAGCTAGGACTAAATTCAGTTTTGTATGACACCAAATCCAATGAACTGTACTCTGTCATTTCTTACAAAATTCATAGAACTTTATAATTGGAAGGGATATGAGAAGTCATCTAGTGCAACTCTTTTATTCTCCAGATGAAGAAACCAAGACTCTGAAAGGGGTAATTGATTTGACAGGAGTCATGTCTGTGAAATCCTATCTCAATATAAGTTATAATGGTGTTGTTTTTTTTTTTTTATCTCCGGCATTTGTTTCTATCATTTGCTCTGGAGATAAACTCTTTCTTTCAAATAGTTTTTTTGATTCTAAACTATTTTGAGACCTTTATACCTACCTACATATAATATATGTATATATGTGTGTATATGTATGTATATATGTATGTGCATGTGTATATAGAGATAGATGATAGATAGGTATACACCAATGCTCTCCAGATCAGGTGATGGTCAAGAGGCAAAGAATCAAACAATAAACCAACATTTAATATCTGTGCTTACTATGTGTCAGGCATTATGCATGAACAAAGTCAAAACAGTTCCCACCTTCATGTCTACTAGTGAGACAACTGGCATATATATTTATCTAAGTAAATACACAACAAATACAAAGCAGAGATAAGCTAACTCTTGTAAGTGGATGGACCGGGAGAGAAGTGAAAAATCACCCAAATGACAATGGAAAAGCATAAGATGAAGAGGACCAGGCTGCAGCATATTTCAAAAAGTTCATTATGTAGAAGGGGGCACAAAATGTGTGATACTTTCCCCAGTAATTAAATAAATAAGATAAGCCTTTTTACATGTGATGAGAGCACAAGAAAACCATTGGAGATCACATGCACTCCTTGAATCTATCTGTTTTGTGAAGAGAATGTCAGATAGGTCCCCAGCATGTTGAGTAGAATCCCTGTGGGGGAATTTTACAAAGACATGAAAAATAATTGCGCTGGATAGGCAGGCATGGATGACCAACCGTCTCTATTGGAGTGAACATTTACACTGATCGTATCAGATCCATTGGAGTGCTGTGCTACGTTCTAGTTTCTCTGGTAAAACACATAACTGACATTTATATGACGTTTTGAAATTTACAAGGATTCTTATAAATATTATCTCATCTCAGCTTCAAAACAACCTTTTGACTTAGATACTGAAGGTAAAACCATGCTCATTTTTTTAAGGCAAGGAAGCAAGAAGCTCAGTGAGATAATAAAACTTGCCTATGGTTATACAATTCATAAATGTCAGAGAGGGGCTTGAACTCAGGTTTTCATGACTACAAATCTAAAGCCCTAGGCACTATACTGTGGGAAACTTCAGTTTCCTTGAAAAGTCAAGCATTTTTAGTGTCACATTTGTGGGGGAAGAATGACCATTTGGGTAGTCTCTATATGAACTTACTAAGTGACCATTTTCATTGGATCTCAGTGATTTCATGTTCAGTCACATTTTTCAGGTGAGGAAAATGAGATGAAGAAAGGACACATATATTGCCCTGCATTACATGTGTCATTGAATGTAAGAACAACAAAATCAAATTCGAGTCACTTAATGACAAATCCTGGGTTAGGCTGTTCTGCTTCACAGTGGATTGGAAGCTGATGAGTAAACACTGATTCCTAAGAAACATATAACTGGGTAGTAGCTTGTACATACATACATATACAATGGTTATAACTTAGAAATAATTATATTAATTTGTGTTTATTCTGTGTATGCCTATTTATGTATTTGTTGTTTCTCTCCTTAGAGCGTAATCTCCTTGAGGGCATGGCTAATTTTACTTTTGTCTTGGCACCACTGGTGCCAATCACATTGCTTGGAATATTAAATGTTTCATTAAGGCTTGGTTGATTTAATGGTCAGGAATAGTTATTTAGATTTGAAACCATGTTCAATTTGCACCTGGGGCAAGAAAATTGACTTTGGTAGATAATGATATTCATATGATATTAAAACTAGCTGTAACTTATTCAAGAAATAGAAAAGTCTGAATGTATAAGCAGCAGATAGTCAGTGATAATCTTGGAAAGAAGATTACATTTAAAGGTGGAAGCCAGTGCTGAAGAAAGCTCTAACGATCTGGATGGATTTCGTAGCTTGGCTGGCTGACTTTCCACAGACCACTGGACATAATCAAGGTTTTAAGAATTGATTGACAGTTCTGAATGAATGCAGGCAGAACAGGAATATCAGAGGGACTTTATGAATATGGTTAAAGATGAATGAGCTAATTTTTCTTGGATTATAAACTACTAAACATACTTTTTTTTTGGTGGGAGAAGGAGGAGTGAAGGGAATTACCCTCTGTGTTCACTGAGAACCTTTTCCTAAGAGCATTATTTTCATCCTGAATCCATTAAAAAAAACTCATCTAATTAAATATTCCTCTAAAGTACTGACTGGATCTAAAGAACAGTCTTAGAACTGATATCCTGAGATCAGCCATTTCAAGTCTTGATTAAAATCAATTGAGTTTGGAATTTCAAGTCAATCTAAAGCTTCAGGTCGCCTTTATTTTCTTTTTTGAGGACCAGCCAGATTTTCTTTGTGTAACAAAAAGGCTTAGGAAAGCTTCTTTATCACAAAGGCTTAGTAGGATACTAAGTTTAAAAATAGCTTTGAAGGGGAGTAGCAAGGTGTGCAGCTGTACAGGGCAGGCCACCAGGAGGGGCCCAGGGCAAGGTCACAGTTCTACATTTTGACCATATCTTTTGGCTCATTGCCTCTTTTCCTGTACCCTTTCTGAAGCCCATTGAGAGCAGAGACCATGTCTTTTATTTCTTCCTCACTCTCTCCCTTGGTTTCTGATTGTGGTTTTTCTACTTGCCAGTGTCCCTAGGCAAATCACTTCATCTTTCCTGTCTTCCATTTTTACATTTACAGAACGAGAAGGCTGAACTATTTTCTCTAAAGACTCTTTCAGTTTGAAATCATGATCTTCTGATCTTTAACTCTGGCAATAGGAGGTATGAGCTTTAATATTCTTTCAGCTTATTTATTTAGCATGGAAGAAGGTGTTGAGAATACAGTTGTAGAGTTTTGTTTTGGTTTTATTTTGTTTTTCCTTTCAGATCTTGGTTCTAAAAGTTGGGCTAAAGGATAGAAAGAAGGTAGAGTTCATATCTCTTAGGACTTGCATAGAATGAAGAATTCCTAATTTGACTTGTGTTTGATTCAAAGTTGGAGTGAGAAATTTTAGGTTCTAATCCTGGCTCCACTTCTTATTATGTCTGTGACCTAAATGAGTCATTTCAATTCATATAGCCATAGTTTTTGCCTCTGTTGAACGGGCAGTAGCATACTCACATTACCCACCTCAATGGGCTACTACAAGGGTTCCAAGAATTAAAGAATATGGTAGTGCTTTGTAACCATAAAGCTCTATAAACATAAAATGTTAATAGTATAATCTAAATGTTTACTTGAACATTGCTATTAATTTCACCATTTGGGATTAAAAAAAAAGAACATTCTCTACAAAATATGCTTGACTTTCCACCATCAAGGCTATGAGATATTTTGGTGAACAAGTCTTGTGTCAAACTCACTTACAATGAGAATTTCTTTATAAAAATTTTTGAATTTTTCCATGAAATGGTTAAACCTACTTTGGACAGAATTAATATCCGTACTAAATGAACCTAATTACCAAATTAGCACCTTAATAATGTGTTACTTCTATATAGTACTTTTCACCTATTGTCTCATTTGATTTGAGTCTCACAATAATCTTCTGAGAATTTAGCATTGCTTAAATTATTCCCATTTTACAAATGAAGAAACTTAGGGGTGAAGAGGTCAAGTGACTTGGTAACATAGTTACTAAGATTCCAATCCAAATGTCTCCCCTGTGGTTGTGGTTGTTGTTTTGTACACCGTTACTTACCATAGTCTATGACTTTTGTAGGCAATAGTGGTTACTAGAAGAATAATCCCTTGACAGTGAGGAGTTAATGGTAGCTGGCCCAGTTAATTACACTAACACCCTACCATATGAATTCATACAGAAAAAGCAGTCTTTAAGGGAGAAAAGGCTGAAATTTAAAAAAGAGGTTATAATAGAACAATAGTTCTCTACAGTCACTGGAAATCTCAGGGTAACTTACTAATGGATGTATATTGGGCGACATTCTTCTCAGGCAACCATTTGCTTTGGGGAAGAGTTTTCTGATCGATTCCAGACTCCATATTTTCTCAATATCATTTTGTAAAAACTGGTAAAGTCCTATTTCTCTTTTTCACAATACGCATATCCCTCCTGAAAACCTCTCTGCCAGTGATCGCGGAGAGGAACCAAGGCTGGTGTAAATCTTTCACGGTGAAGTATTTTAGCAAATCTTAATGCTGAAGCTATTATGGAATAAAATACATCTAGGGATAAAATATCTCTGGAGCACAGCAGCCTTGATAACTCTGCCCTTTGCCTTGATATTAACAATACAGGATGGTGAATTTCAGCAAGGCAAAGATTTTTCCTTTACTTCATATTTCTACATGTATACATATGTGTGTATTTGCACATATATGTATTACCTCTCTCATCATCTTCTCTATTTACCAATCAATCAATCTGCCATCTATCTACATATAATATTTGTCTGTTGGTAGACCATCCCCTCAAAACCAAAACAAAACTCTGCTAAATCTCTTTGAAAGGAATTTATGAGCGAATAGAGACAAACATATATGTATATATCCATTTATATAGTCCTTTCAAAGAGCTTTCTATATTTTTATTGATCTATCTACATATAGTTATTAGATCATTTGCTATACAGTCATATGATTAATGAGTTTTTATTTTGATGGCTGATAGTGATTTATGCATGTTTTCTTATGTGAGCTATTATTTACCTCTGCAGTCAAATTCCTCCATATAGCAAGCATGATTCATGCACAGCAGTGAAAAAATACAATTCATACCATAAAGGGAGGAGGCATTTACCAAATTCCTCTGCTTCCTGGTCCATTGCTAACTAGCTTATGACAAGAAGTCACCACATTTTTTGTTAATCAGTCAAATAAGTCTTTATTAATTACATACTATGTGCCAGGCATTTCACTATGTTTTGGGGATGTAGAGAAAGGCAAAAGATAGTTCTTAGACACAAGGAGCTCTCAGTTCAGTGGGAGAGCAGTCAGTTTGTGACATGAAAACAATTATATACAACAAGTCTTACATGGGATAAATTGGAGATAATCATGAGAAGGAAAGAACTAGTATTAGGGAAATCAGAAAAGGCTTTTTGCAGAAAGTTAGATTTTTGCTGGGATCTGAAGAAAGTCAAGGAAACCAGAAAGTAGAGATGAGCCAGGAGGGAAATAGAGTCACTGACTTATTCACTTTTTAACCCTGACCATGCTATGGTTAATGCATGAAGCAGTTCATCTCCAGTACCCTTCATGTTGCCTTTCCTCCTTGTACTTAGCCAAACGCTGGCTTATTCTGCCTCCCTCCTCTCTCCACCACAATATCCCCTCACTCTTTTTTTTTCCTTTTCCTTTGTCTAAGTGCTATTAATCAAAGAATGTTATAGATGTTTACTTTTTGTGAACACTGTCACTTTTTTATGGAGGGGTGGAACAGAGATCAGAAATGTTCTGTAATTTTCCTATTTAAACAGATTTAAAATTGGAGTCTTAGTATGTGGGTTTCAAGATGAGGACAGTTTTTATAAAATGAATTTTGTCTATGTAATGAAGGATAGTTGTACACACACACACATGTACACACACATACACATGCATACAAATAGGTTCTGTGGCCGAAGCTTTGATCAATTACTGCTGAAAATTCTTTCTGTTCTTAGCTAAGTTGATTTTCACAAAATGGATGGACCAATATACAAGAACTAAGGTAAGGCATATAATTCAGGGAATATATGATCAGAAAAGGTGGTGGATGAGACCAAGTGAGTGATAACAAATCAAAACTGTGAAAGCTATATAATGAGAGCCACGACATGTAAAAAGGACTAGAGGACTCCCAAAATGTTCAAAAGATACTCTATAGAGGACTGACTAGAGAACGTATAAGAAAATAACATAGGATGAAAAGGCATCGGCAGGTCATGATTTATAATGAGGGAGGGAAATATACTATATAATAAATACCCACATATAAAATATAATACCCACATTTTCCAGTGCTAGATTAAAGTATAAAGACATGGATAAATGCATAGCCTTCCTCTGTATATCTGTCCTTCACTGAGGATCTTTCCTTCCCAGACAGATTTTTTTTTGACTAGGTAAAGAGGCCATTGTCTGCCTCATTTCTTACCTAGCCTTAACCACTAAATGGGCATTGTTTCTGTCAATCTGAGACCTGTTAAAGACTTTAGCTTCAAAAGGCCAAGGTCTCCCAAAGCAACCAGGGTCATCTCCAGGCATCTTCATCTACATCCTGTCATTGGATCCAGATGAAGCTGGAAGAGAAAGTGAGGCTAGTCATTTTGCACAACCCTCCCTCCCTTAAATCCAATTCACTTGCATGTCACGGCATAACCTCCCTGATGTTATGATTCTTTTCTAGAATGAAGGACAAGCAACAATGTCCTTCACTATCTCCTTACGTGGAGGTGGTAAGTAGAGCACACACTTTAGCAAGGTCTACCAACCCCAAAAGGCTCTGAATGACAGTCCTATCATCCAGAAACCAGACAGAAAAGATTCATTGCCTTGCTGCTTCCAAAGAGATTGATTTTAGAACCATGGCAACTCACACAAAGTGTCTTCTGAGGTGTAAAGGGGTAGGTATCTGTGTCTGGAGAAAGCAAACTTCACCAAGAAAAAAATCTCATATCCTTGAAGAGTATGGTGACAGGTTGGGATAGTGACAGGCCCGGAGGCAGAAAGACCTTGAGTTCAAATATGGATTCAGATGCTTGCTAGCTACGTGAACTCAACGTGCAAGTCACTTAAGCTCTATGGGCCACAGTCTCTTTAGTTGTAAAGTATGGATAAATAATAACATCTGCTACAAAGGGTTGCTGTGAGAATCACATGAGATAATAGCAAAGTGTGCAGTGTGCACACTACCTGGCACATAAGAAGAACCAGAGAAAAAATACATATGGATACATATATGTGAGTATATTATATATATATATATATATGTGGAGAGAGGGAAGGAGGGAGGGGGGCAGAGACAGAGAGATAGAGAGGGAGAGAGACAGAGAGAGACAGAGAGGCAGAGAGAGACAGAGAGACAGAGAGTGAGGGAGAAAGAGAGACAGAGAGAGGGAGACAGAGAGAGAGAGACAGAGACAGAGACAGAGAGAGACAGAGACAGAGACAGAGAGAGAGACAGAGACAGAGAGGGAGAGACAGAGAGAGAGACAGAGAGGGAGAGAGACAGAGAGAGAGAGAGAGACAGTGAGATAGAGAGAAACAGAGAGGAGAGAGAGACACAGAGAAAGAGAGAGAGATGCAGAGACAAAGAGAGGAGAGATGAATTAAAAATGGCAATAAAATCTTAAACTATTTGGATATCCTGCATGTATCATGTGCACACATGTACACATGTATACATACACATAAATGCATTTCATATTAATTTTAAAATGCCTATATTTTAATTAGTTTGGGTACTCCTTCCATCAATGCAGTCACCATCCTTAATTCCATAATACATCGTTTCATAAATTTCTGTTGCACCAGTCAGAAAAGAACTAGATCTGAGAATTCAAGTTCATGATATTACAAGTCATTGGGGAAGATTTCATTTTCCTTTATCATACAATTCTAATGTCTTATCAAGTACTATGTTTTTAGTCCCCAGATACATGTGTGCATCCAGCATGGCTCCTAATCCAGTAGTGGACACAATAAATGCTTATTGGCTGAATGAATAAATGAATGTATATGTGAATGAATCAATGAAAATATTGTCTTATCTTTCTGACTTGGGCTTCTGTAGAGCCTTCAGGCATGATTTAAAAAGCAAGGTAGCTATATACCTACACACATGCACACATACATTGTGTGCATATACATAATACACATACACATAATACATATATACATGTGTGTGTGTACTATACACATACACATAATTGTACCTTTAAAGTTATAGTGGAACAGAAAGCTGCCATTGCACCCAAATAGGCTTTGCTACATAGCTTTCCTCTTAACATTCATGGGCTCAGTTTCCCCCTTTGTCAATTGAGGGGTGTTTTCCAGAGCTTTAATAGTCTTTAATCTATGACCCTGGCTTAGTTTTGGTGTGACTATTCTGTGTTATAACTACTATTAAAAATCATTGGTCTCTGGAATTGTCACCATCCATTATCCCTGCTTCAACTATGAGAAGTGTAGAGATTCAATTCATGGGTGGTATGAGTGTAAAGCACCCAGTATAGTGGTATTTGATAAATGTTTGATCCATTGGATGATAATTATGATATTCAGAAAGGGCAGAACATCATCGGTGGTGCTCTATTTCCTCTGACATAGAAGAAAAGGTATTTGGCATTCCGCTTCTAAATATCATTCATCTAAAAATAAAAGGAAACGATAGTAAATACAAAAATGAAAAAAAATAAAATGAAAATAAAAAAGAAAAACCTTCAGCCATTTCAGCTGTGTTCAATCTTTCCATTCAAGTCTTCACAGCGAAGGTTGGACTGGCTTCTTTGCAAGAGGGACTACAACACTGAGCACCCTAGAAACTGTATGTTTTTTTCCCAGTGGGGGAAGGCAAGAAGCTGTCATGAGAGGGGGCTGAAATGTGGAGTTTCCTATTAGAGTAGCAGAAACAAGGAAAGTAGAGGAAAGAGTAAGGGAAAGAACCCTCAGGGAGAAGGGAAGGTATTTTTGTCTTTAAGCTTTCTCTGGGGGTTGGAGTCCTGAAAAACAAGAACTATAAATGGGGAGAAGCTGGTCTTCCTTATCTCCCACCTTGGTTTGACAGATAGTGGTTGCAGCTAGCATCCATTTCTAGATGTTATCTTTTGTCCTGTTCAAGATTGCACCGGACAGATCTAATCTCATTCTTCATAACCACCTGTGAGTAGACCGTATCCTTTGCATTTCCTTGGGTCTCTTTGTTTAAGGGCAAAGGACAGATCCAAACTCTCACCCACTTAATTTTCTCTGTCTAATTAGGTGCATTATCACAAGTCATTTATAGGTTTGAAAATGACACTTCCAAAATAAAAATTGTTACAAACTTTTTTATTACAATTTTTAAATTGCTGTATCAGATCGTGAGCCTACATTAGCAAATTCATATGAACTTTAAAAAACTACTACTGAAAAAAAATTCATTTAGAAGAGCAAAAACACAACAATATCAAAAGAACAAATAAAAAAATGTAAACGAATGAAGTTTAACAGTACCAGATTTTAAACTATATTTTAAGGCAGTAATTATCAAAAATATCTGGTACTGGCTAAAACATACAAAAATAAATCAATAGAACAGAGTAGATATACAATTTACAACAACAAGTCATTTTAGTACCTTGTATTTGACAAGTGTAAAGACTTAAGTTTTTGACACAAGAGTTCATTATTTGGTAAAAACAAAAAATGTTGAGAAATTTGGAAAAGCAGTTTGGAAGAAACTGGACATAGACCAATATCTTAAACCATTTCCCAAGAAAAGGTCAAAATAGATGCAAGACTTGGATATAAAGAGCAGTATTACAAGAAGATTTGAAGAACGTGGACCATATTAATTATCACACTTATGGATAGGTGAACAATTTATGAATAAACAAGAGATAGAGGACAGAGTGAGGTATGAAATGCATAATTTCAATTACATTAAATCAAAAAAAAGTTTTGTACAAATAACACAAATGTATACAAGATCAGAAGATGAGCAGAAAATTTGGGGAAAATCTTTATAGACAATTTCTCAGATAAAGATCTAAAATATATAAAAGACTTTGTAAAATCTGTAAGAATACCAGTCATTCCTCAATTGATAAGTGGTCAAAGGATATGAACAGGCATTTTTCTAATGAGGAAATCAAAGCTGAGGCAGCTAGGTGGCACAGTGAATAGAGCACTGGCACTGGAGTCAGGAGGATCTGAGTTCAAATCTGACCTCAGACATTTGAGACAGTTACTAGATGTATGACCTTGGGCAAGTCACTTAACCACCATTGCATTGCCTCCCCCTACTTTCTTCAAAAAAGAAAAAGAAAAAAAAATTAAGAAAAAAATCAAAACTATAGTTGTATAAAAAAATGCTCTAAATCATTGATTAAATAAATGCAAATTAAAACAACCTTAAGATATCATTTTAGACCTATTGGATTGGCTAAAAAGATTGGAGGGAAAAGTGACAAATGTTGGAGGTGATACAGAAAAATCAGGACACTAATTCATTGTTGGTGGAATTGTGAACTGATCCAACCTTTTTGGAAAGTAATCTGAAATTATGCCCAAAGAGCTATTAAACTGCTTGTAACCTATGACCCAGCAATATCACTACTAGGTCTATTTCCAAAGATGGTTAGGGGAAAAAAAAAAAAGAATGTACATGTTCTAAAACACTTATAGCAGTTCTCTTTGTGATGGCAAAGTACTAGAAATTGTGGAAATGCCCATCAGTTGAGTGATAAAAAATCGTTACTACCTAGTTAAGCTTAGATATAGTATATGTTTGAAAATTAAGCACTGTATGTGGTAAAAATTCACAATCCAATTGTATTACCTAATTCCATGAAATGTCTGTGTGTGATTGTTGGGTACACAATTAAAAAGAAGAAAAAAGAAACTCCAACATATATAGTTGATTAATGCCTGTAAGATGGTGAGGGTTTTGGTTTATTTCTTTTTTTTTTTTTTTGGCTTTTTGTCCCCTCTCTCCTCTTTTCCCGTAATGGAATATTACTCGCTTCTTTTAGGTATTTAGAATACCAGGATATGTTTACCATAATTATTATTACTTATAACACATTATGGAATGGTTAAAAAACAAACCATACTCTGCACACTAGTACTTTCAAAGCATACCTCCCATGAAGAATTATATTAGAAAATTTCCCCACTTGCCCAGATCACAAAATCACTACCTCTTTGAATGTGACTCAATTAACCCAGCCTAGAAGGTTGCTCACAAGAGAATAACAGCTGAAGACAATAAGTCATTGGGTGGATTATGACTGGATAGAGCGATGGTGCAACTGCTTTGAATGGGATCTTTGAATGAGCCTAGCTTTAACCCATCTTCTCTAAGCCTCTTGCTCTCATTAGGACTTAATCCTATGTGGCAGTTTTCTGCCAAAGGAAAAGGGAAGGAAAAAAAAAAAAAAAGTGCACAACCCTCTATGCTCTAAATCTTGTCGACTGCACGGGGCTTTCCCATTTAGCTAATTTGTCCTGTGGCTCTGGCTTTGCAGTCGATGCTTGGAAATTGCAGCTCTCTCCGCTTCCTCACTTACCGGTGCTGTCCTTGGCTCTCGGGAAGCCTCTTCCTTTTCAGATTGCTGACCTGAAAATATCCATGCAAATGATTTTGTTCGAGGGAGCTATCGCCCTGCCACACTGGGTTCCTAACAGCTGGCCATACTTCATTGTAAAACTGCAAATGCTAAAAACTTTTGCTCCCATTCCCAGGGGATCCCCTATTAAAATGATTTTGCATTCACTACCTGCCAACAGGACCTGTAAATGAGCCAAAAGGAGCCGCAGATTAAGCATAATTATGAATTCTGAGTGGAACAGAGTAGTTTGAGATTGTTTCTCATGAAAGACCCATTTTTTCCTCCTGAAAATTCACATAGCAGAGTATTGAATGCTCCGTGGACTCTTTATATTTCAACGTGTTTCGCAATTAACGCCTTTCCTGTGCTCTCATGGAATAGATAGAAAACCTCCCCAACATGAAAGCCGCTCTCAGAAACGAGTCTTGGGTAGTGCAGACTTTGTATCTAATAAGCACAGGACTTTCACCATAAGCATATAATACACTGATTGAGGAGAGCCACTACCAAAATACACCGTGCTTGCATTTCCCAGCTTTGCCATCAATGTGCTCACCTCCCAGTCCCCTGGGATTTAAAAACTCGCACAACCAAGGAGCGATGAAAACCCTCTTCCATGCACTTCTGAGGGTCACAACAGTTCACCTTTATTAATGAACTGGGGCTCTGTGTATTATTGGGTTCTCCTCCATATTGAGGAATAAAGTGAACGGAAGATAGTCCATGGGCCATGTTTTTAGATGTTAGAACATGTTCTTACATGTTTAGTAACTAACTTACCATACCTGCTCATTTCTAAACACATTGACAATGGGGCTACTTTTCCTCATTTAGTTAGGGCTTCTCACATTTTTTTTTTTAATTTCCTTCATTTCTGTGGTCTAGTTTTCTCTTTCTATCATGACATTTCTTGTCTATATGTTGGATATGTAGTATTTTTTTCACCCTAAAGTTCCCTTTATTTTCCAAGAAAAAGCCATTTGGATTTACATTTGAAATGATTTCTAAGTATATTGAAAAACACAGAATCATTAACACCTTAGGTTTTACTTTTAAAAACTCACCATAATTGAACTCCTTTACCGCAATAATGACTACCACTACCACTATCCCACTATCACTACTGGTTTGTGTATGTGTGTGTGCTCGTGTATGTGTGTGTGTGTGTGCCTATGACATGTGTGAAATCCCTATGATTTCACCAGTGTTGGGAACTTCTGGTCTGAATAAAAGTATATGTGTATGAATACATGTACATGTACACATACACATAAGCATATATGTGTATATATGTATATTTATTGCATAGATGTGAGTATATGTATATAATACAAATGCATATTATATGTATATACACACATATGCATACATGCAATTTTTATATGTATAAATATATAGAGATATGTAGACATGCTAAGATCAAACATAAATAAGGCAAAAGTTTGGTGGGTTGCCTTAGACTGGTGGTGCTGGTTCTAGCCTCAGTGTAAAGGGATTAGGAGAGTGTCCTAGCACTGTTCACTCATAAGTATTTTCCCTCTCTCCTTCCTTGGGTATCTCCAGATAAAGTACCACAGCCTTCTCTTTAGAGGCCTTCACCAAATCACCAAATAGAAAGGCCTATTTTTTCCCCCAGAATATACTAGCTCCTCTAATTCTTCAACAAAGCCCTATTGTCCTATAAATAACTGTTAACAGCCTGTTATGAGATTCCTATGGTGAGAATCACAAAATGAACTGTCAGAAGATGACAAAATTCAAACTCTAATGATTTTCCTCTCACATACACTTACTCTAAACCTATGAAATGTAAAGCCTTCCCAAGAAAATCTAGAAAAGCTAATGATTAAAAAAAAACAACAACAAAAAAACCCCCAACAACTATAGCATCTGCATGGAAAGCCTTATAAATAACAGCTATATAGCTGTTGGGGAAGGGGGGAACCAGGATGGTGGGTGATCTACAATTTTGTGATTATATAAAATCCAGTATGAAATAATGACTTTTCTTTTTCCCAAGGACTGCAATGAGAATATGTGTGATTCAAAAGTAATTAAATTTTTTTCCTTTAAACTATATCTGGTGGTTTCACAGAAAAATGAAGAAAAAAAGTAAAAACTGTTTTTAAAGATAGGCCTATAGAAAGCATCTACTTTCTTGGACCTAATTTTCTCCTTATTGCTAATGCTAGTCATGTGAAATCGGAAAATAAAAATCTTCCACTCTCTTTTCTCACGAATACTTCTCTCTTTTTCTCCTTTCACCAAATTTCCCCCTTGGATAAAGGTCAAACACTAGAATCAGAACTCTCCGCACTACAATGTATCCTTCACTCAGATGTTAAATTGATCATGTTAAAACACAGGTCTTTTATTTTTATTTTTAGAAGAAAAATAGATTTAAAAAAAAAATTTGGTGTCTTCATCCTCCCCTCCCTTCACTTTTTTTTAAACTGTTGCCCTCTTATTTTGTAAATGAATGAAAAATCATGTATTAAACACTTACAGTGTGAAAAATACTTTGCAAATAAGAAAGTGTGAATTTCTTATATATATTTTGCTTTTCCTTTTAAGTGTATGATAAATTTATCATGTAGCTTAAAAAATGACTTCTAAATCTGTCCTTCCCTTCCCTAAGATGATAAGCAATTTTATATAGGTTACACATGTGCAATCATCCAAAATATACTTCCATGTTAGTCAATCTAAAACACAGGTCTGATTGTATCACCTCCCTATTCAATGAACTCTGGTGGCTCCCTATCACCCCCAGCATCATATATAAATATCCTCTGTATGACTTTCAAAACCAACCTTTTATTGTCTTACCCTTCCTCTCTAGTTTTGTATACCTTACCTCTATATATCCTTTCATCCAGTGTCATTGACCTCCTTGCCGCTCCTCACACAAGACACTCTCCTGACTCAAGTATTTTCATTGGCTTTCCCCATATGCCTTCAAAGCTCTTTCCTTCTCATCTCTGCCTCTTTTCTTGTCTCAACCAAATTTCCACCTTCTTCAAGAAGTCTTTCCAGGTAGGGCCTCCCCTCTGAGACTGCTCCTAATTCATTCTGAATTTATCTTCTTTGTACATGGTTACTTCCATATTGTCTCCCCCATTAGACTGTGAGATCCTTGGGATCGGACACTCGTTTTTCCATTTTTTAGAATCCTCAATGTGACTAGTGACTAGAACATAGTAGGGCACTTACCCCTATTGAGTGATTGATTGACTAATGAGATTCACTTTTTTAGCTAGCAGTTGAGAAGATTTGCTGAGAATCTTCATGGAAAGTGCAGATTCACTTTTCTTGGACTACACTAGAGAAATGATGAGCAAAGTTCTTGGGAATCCCGTTAAGATGACTTCTCAGAAACAATAACATGTTTTTTGATCTTCTTTTTTTTTTTAATGAAGGTAACATAACTTTCTTTTTTCAGACAAAGCAATGAAAAGTCTACCACACATTTGCACCCAAGCTGCATTCCTTACTTAACCTGAAAATTAAGTTATCGAAAAACAAAACAAACAAAACTGGTTATAAATTAATTGTCAAATAGATGTAATTCCATTAAATCATGTGCCCTGAGATGGTGAAAGTATTTTTAAGTTGAATAAAGAATCCAATTCCAAGGATGGAAAATGGAAGTTAATTCATAAAGGGAAAAAAAAAATCTTAAATAGTTTCACTGAGTTTATCCTTCAATATGTTTGTATATCTATGATCTTATGAATGTGGGCATTTTCCTTATTGGTGCAGATTGCAACTCCCTTAAGCCTTCCTGTGTTATATGATTCTTGCCCTTGTTCTCCTACAAAGATTATCTATCCCAATTCTAGAGGCCTTCCTCTGAGTCCTTCTAATATACATGGGTAGGTGCCAATCTAGAACCTTGACATTCTACCTGGTATACCTTATTCTTACAACATAACTGAACCACTCCAGTTTCTGAGTAATAGTGTACATTTTCTCCACAAAATTGTACAGCAATATGTCATCAAGACCTAGGGATGACCTTGGGTACTTTTAAAAATCATTTTAATTTTTTTAATTTTAATTTTAATTTTTTTTTTTTGCTTTTTTGCAGGTAGGAAGGCAGGGCAATTGGAGTTAAGTGATTTGCCCAAGGTCACGTTAAGTTTCTAAGGCCAGATTTGAACTCAAGTCCTCCTGACTCCAGTGCTGGTGCTCTATTCACTGTGCCACCTAGTGACCCCAAAAGTCATAAAGACTCTTCTAATCGAATGTAATCTTGGCAGGTTCTACCATGTTGGAAAGTCTTTGAATATAATATAGTCCTATAAATAATAATAATAGCTAAAGTTTACATGGCACCTTAAGCACTTGCAAAGCACTATATAAATTATCTCTCATTTTATCCTCTCAACAATCCTATATATTATTATTCCATTTTACAGAAGAAGAAATTGTGAAGCAGGCAAAGGGTAGGTGACTTCCTTAGGGTTACAAAGTAAGCATCCGTATTTGCACTCGGGTCTTCCTTTTTCCTGGTCCAATTTACTTAGATACCTCAGTAGAGTATCTGCCTCCTTAAAAACCACCTAGCAGGGTGGCTTTCCCCTGCCTTCCCCTCTCCAAAAAAGGAAAAAAAAGAACCACCTAGCTATGTATGGAAAGGCTCATCATTAGAAGATCGGACACTTGATGATGAGTGTTTTGGCCTTGGCATTCCAAGTACTAGGGTTAGAATGGTTAATAAAAATGTGAGGGGGTGCATAAACTGTTAAGAATTAGCCATTTTCAGAGCCTATAAACATTGAACTAGTAACTGATATTCTCTATGTAAGATCCTTTCATTGGCATGTTATTGACATGCACACATATACTGTAGGAGGACCTAAGTTTATCATCCTTGATGTTCTTACAGTAATGAAACCAGAAGAGAAGGAAGTTGCAGTCAATGGAAGGATGAAGTTCTTCTTGAAGAAAGAGAGTTGTCTTTTTTCATGTGTCCAAAGACATGAAATTTTTGATAGGCCATTTGGTCGCCCTTTACTGTAATGTTCTCTATAAGTATTTGCCAGATAAAGACCACCATGAAAATCATGGCAGTTTAGATATTAACACCTGAACACTCTCCAAGTTAAAGTTATATATATTTGATACTCATTTACTTCAAAACAAAGTTGGAAAAAATGTGAGGTTGGTAAAAACAAAAATGTGTTGGAACATAAGATTCCAGCATAAGGAATGAGAAGGACCAAAAGCCTGTAAACTCCAAAGAATGTATGGAAGCCTATATTTCATGAATACTTTCTTCATGAAAAAATCTGAGGTCACTGAACATGGTTAACCCTAAATAACGAAAAAAATGCAATCTATTCTATTTTAGCCAGAGATTGCATACCATCAGATTACAGACTTCATAGAGCAAAAATAAAATTATTCCAAGGACATTTCTCAAAAATTTAAATATCACAAAGATCACATTGTGGGTAAAAAATATGTGGGGGGCTAATATTTGCCTTGGACTATTGAGTCTACTGGGATAAGGGCTGGATGCATTTGGTTTGTTGACAGTATGTCTTCTTGCATTGACTGATTTGTGGTCCACTCAACTTTTGGGGCAAGATTATTTAGACTAAAGATTTTGCTATACAGGGGCTAGTGTTCCACAATTGGAACTAAATGGGAAGATCTTTCCAAACATCAAATCGATTGTTTTCTAATCCCAAGGTTACCCCTCACCCTTTATGCAGAGAAAGTCTTAGAAACAGCCAAGGAATATACAATAACTTTCTCAATAGACTAGGAATGATGAAGTGAAGAACACTTGAAGCCTGAGAGGTTAGGATATCTGAATTCTAGTCTTGGCTCTGCAACCAATTATCTATGTTGCCTTGGGCAAGAAATTTACCAGTCTGGCCTCAGTTTCCTTGTCCATAAAGGAGGGAGCTGAAATAAATTGTGGAACAATCAAATAGCAAACATTTAAGTGCCTTCTATGTGGTAAGTATTGGGTGAAGGGAGATACTCTGTGTCTTAATTCTGTTTTGGGGTTTGTCACAGTAGCCATGAGTGAGAAGCTCTTGTTTTATCTAAACCTCATTTATAAGCTGAAATATTGATTTAGTGGAATAGAATAGTAACAATTTGGACAATTATGTCAAACAACAAAAAATGTTACAAGAATGGCCATCCCTGTGCATTTCTCACCTCCACATAATGTTTCTCCCTTGATATCTTTTATTTTTTTTTCCCATAAAACAGTTGGTTAGCTATTTAAATCATTAAATGGGTAATCAGATCTGTGTTCTTTGCCTACAGCAGATAAGTGAATGCAACCTGACTCTTCTCCTTTGGTCATCCCTTTTAAATTCTCATAAACCATTTTCAGTAAGATGCATACTAGGAAAGTTCACACAATTTGCTTGTGACAATAATAATAATAGCTAGCATTTATATAGTGCTTTGAAGTTTACACTTTTCATAACTTATCCCATTTGATTCTTGCAAGTCTATGAGATAGATGTTATTATCCTCATTTTACTCAGGAGGATACTGAGGTTGAAAGAGGTCTAGCAGTAACCACACTGACATACCCAGGATGGCTGCTAGCACAGGTTCTTAGACCTGCTTTACTCGGAAAGATATAAGGGGTCAATAATCTTTTCTTTTCTTTTTTTTAATATTCCACTCTTTTATTTTTTAGTTTACATCATTCAATTCCACAAGATTTTGAGTTACAAATTTTCTCCCCATTTTCCCCTACTCACCACCCCAAAACAGCGATCCCACTGAATATCCCCTCCCCCAATCTGCTCTCTCCCATGTCTCCCCCATCCTCTCTCCTATTTTTCAGTAGGGCACAGTGGATCTCTATGCCCCAGTGCCTGTTTATCTCATTTCCCAGTTACATGTAAAAATAATAACAATAATATGTATATATATTTTAAACATTTTATTTTAAAACTTTGGATACAAGATTCTTTCCCTTCCTCCCTTGTCACCCAGACTAACTGGGAAGATAAGCAATTCAAGAGAGGTACATGTGTAGCTATGCAAAATATTTCCATAGTGGATATATTGTGAAAGACTGACTATATTTCCCTCCATCCTATCCCATCCCCCACT
>NW_027186457.1:2597587-2608596 GCF_028583685.1 Petaurus breviceps papuanus | reverse complement strand
TTACACGGCCAGTTATTTCTGGGTGTGGTGCTGAGTATCTGAACCCATATTTGATCCAGGTCATCCCGACACTGGAGCCGGTGCTCTTACTCGCTGAGCCACCTGGCCGCCCCGATCCTGTCCCTTTTCAAAAGTGGGTGCTTCTAACTTCCCTCCCCTCCCAGCTTGCTCTCCCTTCCATTATCCCCCCTCTCATCCCCTTCCCCTCTACTCTCTTGTAGGATGAGATACCCTATTTAATGTGTATGTCATTCCTTATCCAAGCCAAATTCATTGAGAATAAGGTTGACCCATTCCCTTTTGCCTTCCTGTTCTTCCCCTCCATTGTAATAATTTTCCCTTGCCTCTTCTATATAAAATAATTTACCCCATTCTGTCTCTCCCCATCTCCTTTCATTATATTGCTCTCTCACTGTAGCAGCAAGCACCCCATCATCCCCATGGTCCTTGCCAACACAGGTTCTTGGATCTGCTTTGATAGAGGAAAGCAACTCAAAATGGGTTAACAAGCTTATTTTAATCAGTCAAATATGTATCGTTTACCTAGTTCAGGAGAAAAAGGTCAGCACCCTGAACTTCAGAATATACAGACAGAATTATCAAGACAGAAACAGATCAAGTAGACAGATTTCCAAACTGTCCAACCATTACATTCATACCAAATCAACATCTGGGTTTTTCAAAGCCAGGGGGCTCTCAACAATGGCTTCCCAGAATCTCATCTGATCAAATCAGAGAACACTTCTCAAAGTGAGCCCCCAAAAGAGAGCTACACATCAGGGCTTATATAGCCTTCTCCTGGCTCAGAGAATGTAACAACTTTATTGACCCACTGGCCAATCAAGAAGTATCTACTGAAAAACAAGCCTCCCACCCCAGGCTCCAGGTGCACTTTAGCCTAGGGGCAGGGAAGATCTTTAAAATTTACATTCCCATTATACTCACCTCTTAATTTCACCTATCATTCCTTCCTATTCAATTGGTCCTGTGCCCTCTGTCTATGTATACATGTAGACATATATACACACACTCACATATGTATTCATATGCCCATATATCCTCCTATATAGACACACATATATGTATATATACTTTCATACACACACACATACACACATATACATTTCTATTCCTTTCAATTATTCTCATACTGAGAAAAGTTTCATAAGTTACAATTATCATTTTTCCATGTAGGAATATAAGTAGTTCAAATTTGATAAGCTCCTCACGATTTCTTTTCCCTGTTTACCTTCTCATGCTTCTTTTGCTTCTTGTATCTAAATGCCAAATTTTCTATTCAACTCTGGTTTTTTCATCAAGAATGCCTGAAAGTCCTCTTTCCACTGAATGACCATATTTTTCCTTGAAACATGATAGTCAGTTTTGCTGGGCAGGTCTGCCAGGTCCTGAGTTATCCTGATTGTGTTTCCACAATATCAAAATTGTTTCTTCCTGGCTGCTTGTAATATTTTCTCCTTGATCTGGGAACTCTGGAACCTGACTATAATATTCCTAGGAGTTTTCTTTTTGAGACCTTTTCTAGGAGCTGATTGGTGGATTCTTTCAACCTCTATTTTGCCCTCTGGTTCTAAAACATCAGGGCAATTTTCTTTCATAATTTCTTGAAGGATAATTTCTAGGTTCTTTTTTTGATCATGACTTTCAGGTAGTCCAATAATTTTTAAATTATCTCTCCTAATTCTGCCATTTGGCTCCTGTGGGGCTGGCCTTGGCTCCTAGAGAGCTGTACTGGCTGCTTCCTGCTACCCTGCCGGGCTGTTCTCAGCATGATGTTGGCTTCTCTTTGTTATTTTGTGGCTTCTGTAACTCCAAAGTTTGTCTAGAGTAGTTTTTTATATGAATTGGAGGAGGTGGGCACTGGAGCTGTGTATAAGTCCTATTTCTACTCTGCCATCTTGACTCCACACTCTGTCAACAATCTTTTCTAATTACATTCACTAGGTCAGGGGAAAAGTCAGTACCCTGAACTTCAGAGAAAATACAGACAGAGAAAATAGGAGCAGAGAAATAAAGACCAACAGACAGGGCTCTGACTGCCTGAATCAACTATACACTTCACATAAATCCCTGGATGGAGAGAGCCTCTACATCTCCCCAAAAGGGGAGCTTTGAACATACAGCCACTCAGAATCTCAACCAGGGAATCACAAGATCCTTCTCATAAGCAAACCCCCAAAACAAAACACCAACTCAATGTATATATACACTTCTCAGAGGCAGAAGGTATCATGACCCTTGTGATTCAGTGTCTAATTAGAAATTAGCAAAAGGTGTGGAAGCCATCATACAAGAAAGCTTCCCTTAATGGGCTCCAAGTGAGCCCTATTAATGGGCAGGGAAGATCTTAAATCCCATTACCATTACAGGAGGTTTATTGACTTGTTCAGCATTTGAAGCAGGATTCATATTCAGGTCTTCCTGCCTATCAAATATGGTGCTCTATCTACTATGTCTCTCAGATGATCCTATTTATGTGTAACAATACAGTTAGTGCATTGGAAAGAACCCCAGACTAGGAGCCAGATCCCTTGGGCTCAAGTCCTGGACTTGTCACTAACTAGCTTTACAACCTTGGGGGAAGGTCACTGAATCTATATCAGTATCAGATCCCTCTCTATAAAATGGAGTAGAAATATTATCACATTTGTTTAGAGGCATGAATAAAATTATGTTTGCGATGTTCTTTACAAACTGTAGATCATATTCCCAATATGACTCATCATTATCATTATCAGAAAATGTACTGTTGGGGGGGCAAGGGGATGTTTCGTTTTCTGTAAAATGTAAGAATTGAACTCTGATTTCTGTGGTCCTTCTGAGTCTATTGGACAGTATCTAAACACAGATCAGTTGATCAGTTTTGCTCATTGCCACTTATCAGAGAGAAGGGATGGAAGAGAGGACATAAATAAAAGGTAAGTTTTCACAAAGACACGAGAGAAAAGATAAATCAGGAATATTAGGACATAGATTGGTTGATCACCTGGGGAAAGAAACATGAGGTCTAGTTGGCAGAAGTTTGAGAAGTCAAACAACAATATGTTACTTTGTACATATTAGATACTTAATTTTAAAGATTTGCTTAATTTTAGATTGCAATTATTAGAGTCAATGGTTAAGAGACATAACATCCAAATTGCATAGTATTACACTGGGGAGCTATGGAGTTATCAGTTATGTAGTCTCTAGAACACTTGAAGAGGCTTTGTAATTCCTTAGCGACTCACTTTATTGGTAGTGTCAGTGTTTTCACTTCTGAACATATAGCCAATCGATTACATTTGCTCCTAAGTTTCAGCCTGAGTCTTTACTTTTATGTGTTTCCCATTTTTTTATTTATCTCAGAGACCTAGGGAGTAATCAGATTTGATTACAGGACCCACATATATATGTCAGAATTGATGGAATTTCCCCTTGGATCTATATAATTTTGCTCCTTTTATTGTCACATATTCCAAGCTGTGTTGACCATACAGTGAAGTTGGCAGAATATATCATGAAGGCCCCATGCATTTTGCTCAGACCACAAGCTTTTAGTCAAAATCCCTGCTTGTCACATATACCTTAGAAAATAGTGGTCAAAGAACTTGGGCTTAGTATAACAAGCTGGGAGCATACTTTACCCTTCTATAGGACCCTTTCCTCACCAGTGGAGAATGGTTACCTTTGGGGATATATACAGTCAAAATTTTAATGTAGTTATTTGTTAGTGTTATTAAATGACACACACTTCAATGCAGGGAGTCTGTCAAAAAGGCATTGGAAAACATAAAAGTGGCTACATAAATCGGAGTAAAATTTGCAACTGTGATGGTCAGTCTTATTTTTTCTGAAAGTATAGAAAGCCCCCAAAGAGAGTTATTTCTTCTCAGCTCAGTAAAAGGAATTCCATGTTATTAGCTCTCTGAGCCTTTGATTGAAGGGATCATGGGATCATAGATGTACAGCTGGGAAGGACATTAGAGGTAATTTTGTTCAAGCCCCTTACTTTATAGATAAGCAAATTGAGGCCCAAAAGAGATTAAGTGATTTGCCCATAGGTCATATATGGAATTTGAACTCAGGCTCTGTGAATCTAGCCTGCTGTCTACTGATTCTCGGTGCCAAATTTTTAGGGTCATAAAACATACTAAATTGGTGGGTTTGGAGAAGAGAAGGTCATTATTTCTTGACTAGGAGAAAAGGGCTAGAGCTTCCTTAACCAAATATACAGTCCACTTTGATCTGTGAGTAACAATTTTAAGATCATTCAGTTGTTGTAATGATTGCTTAATCCCTTAATTTCCCTCTGAGAATGCAGCCAAGTTTACCCAGCACAACAAATCTACCATTTAGATGGGCTTTTGAAGAGATCTAATTAATATTTATGCACAGTGGGGAGGGGAATGGTGATGGAGGGAGGGTTTTTTTTTTGTTTGTTTGTTTGCTTCATTTCTCATGCTTCATAAGAGAACCATTCAATAGCAACATCTTTTAGTAATCATTAAATTGATCCGTGTATGTCATACTTTACTCCAAATATTTAGTTTGTATAAAACATGATTGTGGCCTATTTGACTAGTATAAAACCTGATTGGAGTTTATGGTCCCTGGCCTCGTACTACAGATACAGCTTATGCATCGTAGACCTTCTCAATCACAACTCCTCCACTGTTTCTCCTTCCCTTCCCACAAACACCTAGAGAAAGTCCTTGCCAATGATGTTAAAAAGACATGAGGGTGGAGAATAGGGATTCCTCCTTCTTTCTTGGATGCCCCACTGCCATCCAGAAGACACAAATATAAAAGGGATAGCCAAAGCACTGTATGACATAATCAAGATTCAACAGCATTCCAACAGGTTGGAATTTTGGACCAAATGGAATAAGGTAAAATGTAGTCGGGATAAATATAAAGTCTGACATTTAGGTTCCAAAAATCAACTTCACATGTACAAGAGGAAGAAGATGAGATTATACTGCAGTTACCTAAAAAAAGTTTAAAGGACTAGAAGCTAATTATAAGTATGATATAAAAGTCAAAACAGAACAAAAACCAATAGCTTACTGTGATCTTAGGATGCACTATAAGCTGTGTGGCATCCAGAAAAAGTGAAATTTAAGCTTTTCCCTTATATTATTCCATAAATATCTGGAATATTGTAATCAGTTTTGGGTATGATGGTTTGGGAATTCCACTGCTAAGCTGGAAAGTAGCTAGTGGAAGGGAACTGAGAAGGTGAAGGGCCTTGAAATATCGGCATATGAAGACAGATGAAAGGATAAAGGAAATGGGGTGTTTCTCTTATATGAGGGGAGGTATGGGGGAGGGCGGTCACAATCCAAATATTTGAAGAGCCCTTATGTGTTAAAAGGGATAGATTTGTTGTGTTTGGCCCTAGATCTAGAGGGAATGTTGTAAAGGGACAGATTTAGGATTGAGGTATGGAACTGATGCCTGTATACATCTTACCAATGATGTTGCGTGCATCTTACGAATTAGAACCATCTATCACTAAAATTTGCTGTCTCTGGAAATAATCTATTCCCATTCACTTGGAGTCTTCAAGAAAGTTTTGTATTCCTATTCATATATTATGTTGGAAAGGGGATATTCATTCATGCATGGGTAGGATGAGATGACCTTCAAGGTATGTTACAATATGATTTGATCCATCTGACCCAAAAGAATTTTCAAGAGTCAATGGTTGGCAAGGACCCCTCTTCAGGAATGGCTTATAATTTTGTCCTGGATAAGGTTCTATTTCCCAATCATAAGTAGATGATCTCAAGACAACTGTTCATACCTCCAGAGGAAGTGAATGAAATACAAAGTTATGGAGTAAGGAGATAGGCAGGGCTGATTGATTCAATTTGGTTCTGAGTTTATTAAGCTTTGTAACTGAACAAGGTACTGTGCTAGCATAGGAACAGAGAGGTAGAGAAGTTATGGGGGAGGAATGGATCCCATAAAAGAAGCTTCATATATATTAGGACTAGGAATAATCTAGCTTAATTTGCTAATTTTTCAGATGAGAAAACTGAGTTCCATAGAGTTTAAATGACTTACTCAAGGTGCATTTGAATCCAGGTGTATGTGTGTGTGTGTGTTTGTGCATGTATGTGTACATACCCACATGTATTGATGTGTATGCCTATGTGTGTATATATGTATATGTACACACACATAAATGTAAACATATACACAAAATGTACTTATTATATATACAGTGTGTATATGTATATACACATTTTCTCTATATATACACCAACTCTCTCTCTGTATACATATATGTACTTGTGTGTGTGTATGTGTGTATACTCCATACTACTTAATGGATAGTTAATGTTCACCAAGGTTACCCAGTGCCATACTTTCTGTCTACTGAGTATGTATTATATGGGTGTGGGCTAATTATTTCCCAGAATATACTATTTGCATGTGATTATGTATATCTACATACATTATGCATTTATACAACATTCCTTTCAATGAGAATTATATATATATGTATATGTGTGTGTATATATATATGTGTGTGTGTGTGTGTGTGTGTGTATACTCTTTTAATAAAAGCTAAGATGTATTTTGGGCTTTCAGATTTGCAAAATTCTTTACCTCTTTTGTTTCTCACCACTAACCTGTGAAATAGGGATTATTATTATCTCCATTTTATATCTGAAGAAACTGAGGCACAATGCTTGGGCACTTAGTGAAATCCAAGAACAGATTTTATTTCATACCTTCCTGATTCCAAAGAGCTGTAGCGTATATGTGTGTATATACATACATACACGTGTGTGTGTGTATGTGTAGGGAGGGATCTATATTCTGACTGATAATGGCATTAACTTTATGCCCATCCAAGTGGTGACAGAGAGATGAACAGAGATATCCAAGGTCCCTCTATAAGCCAGCAGGGTTTTGTGGTTTGTGGAATGGATGCTGGCATGTCATTAACACGTAGAAACAAGATTGATGCCAAGGGAGAAAATCCTCAATCTCTCTCCCCTCTGCCTCAATCTCATCAATGGTGGGGGGGGAGAGGGGAGTGAATTTTTTTTCCTATTAAAGGAAGCTGTGATCATGACAAAAGCTTCTTTGTTATTCATGGAAAAAAATCACTGAAGAATACTTCTAGAAATCAAGTGGATAATCTAACATATAAAACAGGTTCCCTGCTTTTCTATTTGTAAAACCTTCATGGTTATTTTCATAATCTAAAATGTTTTGTTGTTTTCATAGGTTGCAGAGTGAGCACCCATTTATTTTTCTTGTCATCATCAGGGTCATCATCCTTGTTTCTATCAATTTCTGTCCATTCAGGATTGGATGTAGGCCTCCCTATTGTCCCATCCCCCCACCCCCACCCCATCAAGTTCTTTCTATTCAGAGATGTTCATTCATCTTCTCTAGGTTCCACATTTGTCTAACACTGGAATGAATAAAATGATTGATAGTAAATGCACCTCTCACAGGTTCCTTATGGTAATATAGCTATCTGGCACAAAAGAGGTGATGAAAAAGATGTCTGAGGAAACTGAGCCTTAGAACATCCATAAGTAGAACCCAAAGTATGCTTTTACCCATTAGTACTTTGGTTTAGATTACAAACCCATTTGCAAAACATTATGGAGGAAGAATATTATTGCCTTGCAAACAAGCAAATGGAAGCTGAGAGGAAAATGAAGAGAACCTGGCATAGGGCCCAGCTAAGTGTGATCATATGGAGAGCTTTCATAGATGGAATTAGTGGGACAACAAATAAAAAAGGTAAAAGATCTGCCAATGATTTTAATGCAATCTATCAGTAACAATATCAGAGCTTCAACATTTGCTTGTTTTTGGAGGGCAATTGGGGTTAAGTGATTGTCCAAAGTCCCATGTCTAGTAAGTGTGTCAAGTGTCTGAGGCTGGATTTAACTCAGGTCCTCCTGACTCCAGGGCCGGTGCTCTATTCACTGTGCCACCTAGAGACCCCAACCACCGTAGTTTTTATCAAATAGCATTCAAAGCAAAAACACCCCAAACAGAGGTTCTTAACCTGAGGGCTATGAACTTAAATAAAAAAACCAAAAAACCAAAACTATATTTCAATATAACTGTTTTTCTTTGTAATGCTATTAATTTTATTGTATTGTAATGCATAAGCAACACACCTCTGATGTTACAATCCACAGGCAAGAGGCTAGAAAACCTAACTCTAAGTGAGGTATATCACCTGTAATGTAAGTGCCTTAGAAAGATCCTGCACCATGCAGAGCCCTCCTATAACTGCTTATGGTTTGCTAATAGCGTGGTAAAAAGAAGGCTTTTGGTTGCCTTGCTAGCCAGAACTAGAGGAGCCTTAAGGCACTAGTAGAAAATTTGAAACTCAAGGAATTGTGGAACTGAATCTTGTAAACAAAAAGTAAACAAACAAATTAATAAGGACTCCAAAAAAGGCACTAGTGACCTGAGTCTCACCTGTTTCGCTCTACTCTCTACCTTTGGTTTTATTGCTTGTGTTAATGGTATTCAGTAAAAGGCAGTGCTATAAGGGGACAGGCCTAATACTCTCTTTACCAAGGCCAGTTTCTGGGACTGTCAAATAGGTATTTTGCCTACCTTTACAGGGCTTCATCTGACTGCTGAATGGGTTCATGACACATTCTCAAAATTTTGTTTCTCTGCCTTAAGAAGTTGAAGTTAGAAAACACAACTGAGCCTAATTAGGGGGAAAATATAGTGGAAGTGATGTGGTTTTTAAAGGTATTTGGAGACAAATTTTCAAAATATCTGAAAAAGGATATTTTTTAATAGAAAATACCCCTATTGACAAAAAGAAAGAAAGAAAAAGAGAAATGAAATGATATTAGCAACAACCAGCCAATATGTCTACTTTTCCTATCATATGAAAATCTTTATAAGGTCAATCCATGTAATATTCAGATTACCCTTGTTGAAAAGCTAAGAGTGGCTTAGACAGGCTTTTAAACTAATTTTATATGAAAGGACAGTGCTTCAACTACAACAAGACTGACTAATAGGGAGAGACAATATAATATCTTGCTGTGTTTATGCATAAGAAAATGGACAAAGAATTCAATAGAAAGATGGGAACAGATAGTATTTGGAAAATTGCATTGTACTTTCAATGATTGTAAGCTGCTTCTTTCTAAAAACCGATCCTTTAACATTAATATAAGTTATAGTGATTTTATATAACAACAAATTATAGGAAAACCACAATCTCTGATGAATCAAAATTTCAGGTGACCCCAAGACCACAGGTGGTGACAGTATATTTAGAAATCTTACAAATGATGACTTGCAGGTGAGAAATAGTGTTTTTAAAAAAAGGCCATAAAAATAACTGCAAAGGGAGGTGAACGAGTCATTTAGCAAGAGTGAAGGTTAAGAGATAGTGAACTCAAGGGTTGTATTTATCTTTAAAAAAAATGAAAGAATAGAAGAAAGGCAGATAGCATTCTGAGTAGATTCTCCATAAAAGATTCATGGAAAGACATGAATAGGAGTCACATGGGATAAGGAATCTTGGTTGGATTGTGACTTATACTAAAAGAGGGGTGTATGGGCTGTTCAGGGAAGCCAGCACCTCTGTGTGATGGTTTGCTGACCCCTTTTCAGAACCTCACATTCACCTTTGGTGTCCACTTTTCCCCAACTCTCACCTGTGACTCCAAAAGCTGTAGCATGCACAACGGCCACATCCTTGTAAAACCCATCTGAACAGATGGGTTCAACCGAATTGAGGGGAACTCAAAGGCCTCAAATGTGTTGGTGATTTAAGGGGATGAGAACAGTTTGTTCTAATGGCCATGAAGGCAGCTAAATCAGATGCTTTTAAGTGCTTAGAGCTTGGTCAGACATCCAAGATGCCCAGGTCATCCACTGCTTCCTGGGCTATAGTCAGTAGTATTAACTTTTGTCTTGCCACTGGACTTAAATGACTTTAGAAGAGAGAGTGGAGCTCACAAATTTGTATAACTCTGCCTCACTTAAATCCAATTCATGCACAAGTCAAAATATGACCCCATGATGTCATTAGTGGAAGGAGTAGAAGGAGCATCTACATTGATAACAAGATCACAGATCTACCACTTATATAAGCTCCTTAAAAGTAGGAATTCTTTCATTCTTTGCATTTGCGAAGAATTTGTACCTAGCATAATGACTAGAAAAGAAGAGATGTTTAATAAGAGATTATTGATTGGTTGAGTGATCTTACCCAAGCTAAAATGAAAAACAAAATAAATGGTGACTCAGAATCATAGAACCATAAAATGCTGGATCTAGAAGAAATAAGAGAGACCATCAAAACAGATTCCCTCATTTAGCCCTTAAAGAAACCAAATGCTTAAAATAGTTAAGGGACTTACCCAAGGTTATGCAACTATTTATGATTTTTGATGGACCAAAGAAATGAGTTCTGAGCAAAGATATTTTATTTCCTCACATTTCATAAAATTTAATCAGACTCCAAAGTGTTATAGAGAAGCATCTGATGAAATTAAAAGCTATTAGTATACTTTAAAATAACTGCTTCTTCTCTTTTCTGAACTACAACTACAAATAATGGTGTTTGATTGAGGGGAAACACATAGACACAAAAGTTCAATAATGACAATAATTCAACAAACACTTATTTCGTACCTATGGTGTGCAATACATTGTTAGAGATACTGATAGGATGGTCAGTGGTCATAAGAAGCTTATGTTAAATAAGAAGAATGATAGTATAGATAAACAGATAACCATACTACAAGATGGATAGGGAAAAATAACTGTGAAGAAGAAGGAGGAGGAGGAGGGGGGGAGGAGGAGGAGAAGAAGAAAGAAGAAGAAAGAAGAAGGAGAAGGAGGAGAAGGAGGAAGAAGAGGAAGACAAAGAAGAAGAAAAAGGAAGAAGAGAGGAGGAGGAGGAAGAGAAGAACAAGAAGAAGGAAGGAAGGAAGGAAGGAAGAAAGAAAGAAAGAAAGAAAGAAAGAAAGAAAGAAAGAAAGAAA